>NW_026945566.1:762716-815216 GCF_034702125.1 Engraulis encrasicolus | reverse complement strand
TCATACAAATTGAACATCTTTATACTTGCCTCCGTCACCAAACAAAAAAGCACTCTCTTACATTCATACACACAGAGGGCTTTCATGAATCTGTTGCCCTCCCACTATTTCAGGCACATTTCTGTTCGATGTATTCTGTGGACAGGAGCATACAGACAAGAAATGCAAGACATATCAGGCAAACACCCAACTAATTATTTCGGCCTCCAGGCAACCTGCCCATTATGACTACACAATGCATTTTCATATGTATACATATTATATTTTTATTAGTGTCTGACCACATGAAAATGAGTCCCTCAGATAAGCAACACATGTGTTTGTTCATCTCAGTAACTGTTTTAATACCCCTTTTACCTTGGGCTTCTTCTCATGGACTCACAACACGGCACCGGTGCCTGTAGGTGATATTTTATATGTGATGCGAGCACCAAATGGCTAATAGGCATATGCATATAACGGTGGAAATGTTGTAGGTATTTGGGTGATTTAGTAACCTTGTGTGGTATTACCAGACCCATTGTCTTTGTGAATAGTCTGGCCATGCTCTACTGGCAATTGTTTCCAATCATTGCTTCCTAGGCCTAATGGATGCAGACCTCTGGTTAATTTTGAAACCACTGGACCGACTTTTAACAAATCAGCATTGACCACATCCTGCTTTACCACTAATGGTGCAAGCAGATATATTCGCTTTTCCCCCAAATTGTATTGGCAGTTGGGAAACAATGTTTTTTTCTGGCTGCAGCACAAACAAAGAAAAAATATATATACAGTATATTGGTTTGTCTTTAGTGTTGCCAGTGCTGCTTGTCTAGGTATGTCTGGCGTCTGCCAGGGCTCACAACTGCCACCTTGTTGCAGTGACACGTCTAACAGATGCTTCACTTCATCATCTGCCGCTCTTGCTGGTTGGTGACTGGAGGCCACTTGAAATGCCCTGGCAATCTCTCACTCTAAGGGAGTTTCCAGACTGCAGTTGCAGTTAAAACACTGAGCTGTGAGCAATAGTCATGTGGAGCAGGGCCACGGGATGTCAACTAAACATGTCAAAGGAAGAAAAAAAGTACAAGGGATCATCGAAAACACATGACCAACACAGAATACTTGTATGTCTCTGGCTGACAGGGGGCAGATAGTGTAATTGTCAGTGAATCCCAGGTCAAAAGGAATGCTGTGATCTGCATTTCAGTGTGTGAATGTGCAAGAGATGGGACTTCCTGTTTCCCTGTTTTATAAGGTCTCTCGGGCTCGCAGGATGCTGCACGGTGTAGCCTCAGTGTCAGCTGAAGTCTCCTGTTTACTCAAGCTGCATGCAGCAAGCAGTGTAAGACTCGATTATGAGGCAATGAGCTACATGCCATTTTGCAGACTAATTATGCCGTGTGACAGGTGGCTGTTCAGCTAGGCACAAAAGTAAATTGTTTGCCTCAGGTTATGTGGAGGTGAAAAACGGAACCCATTGAGTCATCATGGACTGATAATTATTTCTTTCCATAATTGTTTGCTTGCACATCCATTGACACCAGAATAAAAACAACTTTTTTAGATAATGTGCCATGGAGAGCCAGTGAGAGCTCTTTTTTCACATTGCTGCATCCACACGTGGTGAACTGAACAGCATTTATTGATCCAGAGGGAAATTAAGGTGTGCAGTAGCATACATACATAGAAAAATAGAATACACAAGACATTGTATTACAAGAATAAAGACAGAATAAACAAGACATCAGTCATATCATTGCACATATGTTAACATATAGCACATACATTTAGCCACACTCAGCTGTGGTTGGTGATCAGAAGAATAAAGTGGTACATCACATGTGCCTAGCTGAATGGTATAAAGCAAAGAGTCAAAAAGTGAAAAGTATCATGTCAAGTACTGGAAAAGTTTAGTATAAAAGTTTAGTATAGTATAGTGCCATCCACCTGGCTTCCCAGAACAATATTATTTACACCCGTGTCTACAGTCTGGGGAAATAAATGTGGCATGTGAATGACAACAAATACCAAGGAGGTGTGTTTGATCCCTTGGCCCTAATAAATTATATTTACCTTAGAGTTATGTTATGCATAAAAAAGTCTTCAGGCTTCAGAGCTCTGCACTGCATTCACAGAACCTTCAGAAACCCTCTAAAGACTGTTAAGCATGAGAGAGATGAAAGCTGCGATAAATCCCAATAGTTGCCATTCAAATCAATGCTGCGGCAGCCTGCATGCACTGCGATAAGAGACATAGGACACTGTACAAGCCTCCAGAGCACGGTGAAAATAGCTCACAGCTTTGGGCCCCAATCAAAAATACATCTCCTGCCTGAGTTTTACACAGCCAGACAATCAATGCCTTACAACTTCAAAGTCTGCCACCATCAAGCCACTGCCGTATAGTCAAATATCGACGGGAGTTTTTCAAGGTGATACAGTTTAAATGCGTCCTCTCCAAACTGTGTGTGTGTGTGTGTGTGTGTGTGTGTGTGTGTGTGTGTGTGGGCGAGAGAGGGAGAGAGAGAGAGCGAGGGAGAGAGGCGCTTAATTCCCCGCAGAAAGAGCAAGGCGATGTCTCCAAATATTAGACAAATGCATCTTATTTTAGTTAAGTAGACATCAGGGATGTATCAAGCCTACTGTCACCAAGCTCTTCCTGTCTCCCCAGCCTCGCAATGGATGGACACCTGGCCACCGCTCCTCCGCCTCCTTCGGAACGGATGACTGTGGGGGGGATCTCCAAGGAAATTTGGAATTTCGGACTTGTATAGATTTGGGGTGCCCCGGGACTCTTTTAGATTTCTGTTAGTTAATAAATATTATTTTAAAACTCAATATTTGTGTCTTGGCGTATTTGTGGTGTACAGTACTCTCCAGGGTATTTGGTAACAAGGAGAGGTGTCGCTGGAAAAATGCGCACTTTCTCACCTGCGACACATAACCCGACAGTTGGTTACACTTAATTTGAGCACGAAAACAGCAATATCAGTCGCTTGCTAATTTTTGCCAATGTGACAACATTAAATTCATTAGGGAAGTGTAGGTTAGGTTATCGCCCCAGCTGTTGGCGATGTGAGATAAATAGCCAACGCTTACACGCTCAAACGAAGCGCTGTTAGGTTACTGCGGTGAGGTGTATTGCACTCTCAGTAATTTTTACCAAACGAAAAAGTATCCACATCCAGACAACAAGTCTGAAGTTGCAATATTAGACGTTTCAAATCTTGCGATGCGATAATCGGTATGGCTTCTGGCTACACTCAATTTACATTTTGTCAGAGCTTGCACATTAATGCAATTCATCCGATCATCATTTAAAAAAAAAAGAAAATTCATTACATTATTTAGGCTATTCTTTTTATGACTCTTCCTACTTCCTGGAGGTGTTCTCACACAATTTATAGGCATGTTGTTATCCGCTGAATCGGTGCGTGCTGGTGAATATGAGCATATATTAATATGCCGTCAGCATCGTCTAAAACATTCCAAGCGCTCCCAAGTGCCACCCGGCGGTTGTTTGGGTACACTGCAGCTAGGCCCGGTACGTACCGAGGTGGATGACGTGGCATTACCTCGGTAAAGGGTGTGCATTGTAGGGGGACCGACTGTAGGTTCAGATTTGAGACAATAAGCATCAGTCTAGCGCAGTGAAAGATTTATGATCCAGTTACTGCAATAATGTTTAATCCATGTGATGAAATATAAGACACCATTTGAAAATGAATCAACTCATACGCTTTTATCACTTTTATCGAGCACATAAAAAAAATATGGATAGGCTTTTGGTAGAGGCAAGGTCAAAGCTCCCTCTGTTAATTTATCCAGCTCTAGCGGGAAGCTGACTATACTGAATGATAATCACGAGGGTATAAATATTCAGGTATCCAAAATTGGAAACATAAAGTAACAGACAATGAGGTGCCTATATGCCGTTGTCACGAACATAATACTGTATGTCATAAATATTCACAGTGAAAATCGCTGCAGTGCTTTGCATCCATTTTAAAGCTTAATAGTTTGTTGGGCAGTTCCAAGGATAAGAGCATACATGTTACGTAATTGGCTGATGTGGCAGCTGCTCTGCTGTCTAATAGGCTACTGTCTCTTTGTTGTTGTGATACAAGATTTTGGGTTGTGCCTGCCTGTGTCCCCTTTGATCACACCTGTCCAGAGCTGCCAAGATATCAGGTCTGGTGAGAATCAGATTTCCCTCTGCTGCAGGGTGAGGTTAAGTGCATTCAACACCCACAGGCAATATCAACCTAACAGGCATAATAAAGAGGGCTCTGATAAGAAAACCTGTATATTCAAAGTGAATTTACTGTAAATGGCTGTCACTTCGGTGTCAAAGCATTTGCATAAAACGTGCTCATGGACGTGGCACTGCTGACAGCAAAATTTTACGTTCATCTATAATTTGTCTGACATTTTCAGAGAAGGAATGGTCTTGTCAGTTATGGCAAATGGCTGTAATCCAAAAGTCAGTTTTTATGACAGCCCGGATGCCTGATGGGGGCTAACAAAAGGCCTTGCCAAGAAGTTTAGCTATAAAATAGAACAAGAAAGGGGGAAATGAATGCCTGTCGAGTGGGTGCTGGTGTAGGGGGTGGAGATAGTTTAGGAAATAATTTTATTTTGGTCAAAATTAAGCATGTGACGTTTTAAATGCTAAAGTGAACATCAATCATCTTTGACATTTCAGACATAATGACATTTCAACATAATGCTGCTATTTATGTTTTTGATGATGGTGTTCTGTATATCAGTACCAGTATACTGGTGTTAACTTCCCACTGCAAGAAAAAGCCCATGTGGTAATCACTCATTGGTTTTGATTCTTGGTCCATTTTTAGTTTATTCCATTTTAGTCCACGGCTCTGACAGTGGAGCAAGCTTATACACAGAGGTGGTGTAAGAAGGCAGAAGTTGGATGGTTGACATATGGCCTGTATGCCAATAAACCTTTTACGGTACGGGATAAGCAGCGCTGAAGTTATTCTCGTTATGTAACCTTGTGAGGAAGAGTGGAAGAGAACTGTTATATTTAATACACTTTATGACCTTATCAGTACCCTGTCACGGCCCAGGATATAAATACCACATGCAAGTCTATGTTTCATCACACAGCTCACAGAGGATGTCATTTATGTCATTTAGCCCGTTTATGATGATGACAAAGTGCATCACCCTAGGGCTGGCATCATACAACACTAGGCCTATATTACAAAACTGACATACCGTGAAGGCTATATCAGGTAAACATATTTCAGAGCTGATCACTACATCCTACAAGATGGATGGCCAGACAACCACACTGTTTATTGCAGACTGTTTCCTAATACAGCTCACACAAAGCAATAGCATTGTTTGGTGAAACTTGGTGAAATGAAAGGATATTGAGGGCAGTGACTGCGGTGTTATCGCTTTGTACAGATTCTCCTCCTTGTGTTATTTCTGTGCCTTCTGTCAGGAAATGAAAATGGTATGCTAAATTTTGAGAAATAGCAGGTCAACTCCCACAGTCATGCCTGGCAGCATGAGAAATGTGTCAGCTGACCTTCTCATTTATGAAACGAAAAATAGGTTGTTCCAATGGAAATGAACAACCAAGTCCCTAACTCTGTGACAGAAGTCCCTGAGGGAGCTAGCCCCACACCCCCTCCTCCTCTCCCCACCACACCTCCACTCCCTCCATCCCCCTTGCAACTTTGGCAGTTCAACCTTTTTTGAGGTGGCGGATCTATTGAATTAATTTTTTTTTCCTTCTTGGGAAAGAATAGCCCTAAGGTAGTAGGCCTACGAGTTTGGCATGAGCACGTCCGTGAAATGCCGTGATGTCTGTTTGAGGGACCGTGCCACAGCGAGGGGGCAGAGGTGTACTGTGCTACTTCAGCATATTCACATTATTAGGACATGGATATTTGGCAGGGGAAAATTCAATTGTTTTATCTTAAAATTCAATCAGTCTTGGGAGATTTTCTTATGAAGACATAGACAGGTATATGTTTTTTTCTGTTACTCTGTCTGTGTCTTTCTGACATTCTTTGGTGTGTGTGTGTGTGTGTGTGTGTGTGTGTGTGTGTGTGTGTGTGTGTGTGTGTGTGTGTGTGTGTGTGTGTGTGTGTGTGTGTGTGAAAGTGTGTTTCTCCAAGACAAGGGTTCTTGCAGCTGAAGTTTTCCTACCTGTGAGGGTGTAGTGCAGGTGAGGCCGAGTGTTGCTCTCTCTCATTACTCTTCATTAGAGCTGCTTGTAGCCCTCCATGGAGCTGTGAACTGTGGGAGAAGGAGGAAGGAGGAGAGCAGGAGAGCAGCAGTGGCCCTCCTCTCTTTCTGTCCATCTCATCTCATCTGCTCCAGACTCAGGAGCGCTCTCCTCTCCTCTCCTCTCTTCTCTCCTCCACTCTTCTCTTCTCTTCTCTTCTCTTCTCTTCTCTTCTCTTCTCTTCTCTTCTCTTCTCTTCTCTTCTCTTCTCTCCTCTCCTCTTCTCTCCTCTCCTCTCCTCTCCTCTCCTCTTCTCTTCTCTCAGCCAGCCCCAGCCTGATAACAAGTCATCACTGCTACTGTGTAGAGAGAGGCAGCCATGGGTCACAGCAGCCACAGCACTCCTGCCTCAACTAACACAAAGCTACACTCTTTCATCTCTCTCTATCTCTCTCTCTGTAGTACTGTATACTATTCTTGTCAATGTTTTCCATGTCTCCACATCTTTCCGCCCTCTCTCCCTCATGCCTGAAGACAGATTACGGCTGCAGGTCTCTGACCCTTCCCCTTTGACTCTCATTTGGCATTCCTGAGTGCTTAAGTCTTAGTCAGACTGCTGGGGTCTAACTCCACACATCTACTGCATAGAAGGAAGCCATACCTGTGCCAGTCCAGAGTAGAAACTTCTGAGTTCCAGTTCAATATGTTACAGACATGCGTTGTCTCAAAAACATATGTGTGTGCACTAACACCATAGATAGATAGATAGATAGATAGATAGATAGATAGATAGATAGATAGATAGATAGATAGATAGATAGATAGATAGATAGATAGATAGATAGACAGATAGATAGACAGACAGACAGACAGACAGACAGACTGATGGTCATGGTCAGAGGGACAGACTGACACACGGATGTACAAGTGAATGGATGAATAGACATATGGATTTGTAAAACCATCCCAGAGACCTGCTGTGATGCACTAGAAGTTCAATCCACCAGTAAAACAATGGGAGAGAGAGAGAGAGAGAGAGAGAGAGAGAGAGAGAGAGAGAGAGAGAGAGAGAGAGAGAGAGAGAGAGAGAGAGAGAGAGAGACAGAGAGAGAGACAGAGAGACAGAGACAGAGACAGAGAGAGACAGAGAGAGAGAGAGAGAGAGAGAGAGAGAGAGAGAGAGAGACAGAGAGAGAGAGAGACAGAGAGAGAGAGACAGAGAGAGAGAGAGACAGAGAGAGAGAGAGAGAGAGAGAGAGAGAGAGAGACAGCACAGATAATCAGACCATCCTGTGTGCTCTCCTGCTCCATCTTCTTGGCTGTGAGGGTCAGACGGAATAGAAGAGGGAGTGGAGTGGGGTAGAGACTATAGACGTAGGGGAAAAGAGATGGTGGTGGTGGTGCGTGCGTGCGTGCGTGCGTGCGTGCGTGCGTGTGAGAGAGAGAGAGTGTGTGTATCTCTCTCTCAATCTCTCTCTGTGCGTGCGTGCGTGCGTGCGTGTGTCCCTCTGTGTGTGGTAATGACTATGTTGGGGTGAGGGAGGGTACACTCTAAGAAAATTTCCCTGCAAAATAACTGCAGTTACTGGCAATTATATTTACCTGTAATTCTACTGTTAATTCACACCAAAAATCAAATACAGCTCATTGCTGTTTAATGTATCACAGTATATAACATTTTTTCAGCAGCAATTGAACTATTAAATAACAGTACTCTACAGAACGTTCACAGTATTAGTATTGTTAAACTAAAAGTGCTCTACAATATTTATGCAGTAGTATAAGTAAAATAACAGTACATTTCAGTTAAAAAGTTGAATTGAACTGTGTGATGACAGGCAAATACTGGGTCATAGTTGTATTCATGAATATGGCCATGGCAACTTCCCACCCCACCCATCATTCTCCATATCTGTGGTACCATGGCCATGTTACCACCCCACCCTCCCATCGTTCACCATGACTGGAGTGCCTTGAGCATGATACTATGGCGCTATGCTGTATTGAGAAAATGGTTTGCGGTGGTCCTTTGAAAGTGTGGGCATGAATACAATTTCAGAGTAAGCAGTGCTATGTTACAATGATAGTGTGCGAGGTGGGCTTTTAACTGTATCACTTGAAGAGCCAATGATGAATATAGCATTGGTCAGTCTTTAAAAAATTAATTTGCACCAAGTAGCACAGCAAACAAGCAGCACAAGCTAGCTCTCAAAGCAATGCCTAATTTGCAGCAGGCACATTATATGCAACAATGCCACATACAGCAAGCTTTCACAAAGAGGAAAGTATGCAAGCATGTATGCAAGCATGTATGCAAGCATGTATGCAAGCAAGCATGCAAGCAAGCATGCAAGCAAGCATGTAAGCAAGCATGTAAGCAAGCATGTAAGCAAGCATGTAAGCAAGCATGTAAGCAAGCTTGTAGGCAAGCAAGTGCTATGCTGTGCCATGCAGGCCAGCCAGCAGGCAGTGTTGATAGTCCATATTTATATACAGGTGCAAGAGTACCATGTGACCAGAGTCATCAGGCCCTTGGCAGGTGACGCCCGTAATTGAATAATGGCATAACAGCCCTACTCAGGTGAGGCCAGGTACTGATTAGAAGATTAGTTTAGATGGGGCTGCTTGTTGCAAGAGTGTTCAATTTCTTAAAATGATTCAGCCATTCACGCTTTCATATCAAAATCATAGTGATGAAAATCATCATAATGTGCTGCATCAAACACTTTTTAAGTATTGTAGTTTCCTTAGAAGTTGTTTAATGCTTGTTAGTATCAGAGCATATTTAACCAGTGAGAATGACCTAAGTTCTTCAGGTGGTAGGCTATTGCAGCTTGATGGCGATCACGGACAAGTGGAGGATAATAGGGTTTCAATGGTGCTGCCTAAAATATTTTGTAGAGGTGTGTCGTTCATGAACGAGCCGGTTCTTTTGAACGGCTCCCTGAAGTGAACGATGGGAACCGGATCACAGATGGGGGAGCCACTCGACCGTTATTTCGTTCATTTTTCATTCATTTTAAGCACGTGACCTCGACCAGAGTAATTAAATTTGGGAAAAAACACAATTGTTTGCCTCAAAGAGAGGCAAAAACGGTCTTTAGAAGCAGGAGAATAATCAGTTGTTGTTTGGACAACATTACCTTGAGGAGGAGTCAAAATATTACATTCACTGAATAAATAATTTAAAAAAGAGCCAAAAGAGCCAGTTTTTTGAACGGCTCTTTGAAAGGAACGAGCCACTAAGATCCGGATCCCGAAAAAGACCCATAAATCCCATCTCTAATATTTTGGTTGCTTCCACAACGGCCAATGCTGCTATTGTGCAGTACTTACTGTTTATGCTCAATACTTGACTCAAAGTAGTATTTTCACAGTAGTTGTCTATTTTTTCAAAAAACAATAGAATGCTGTTGCAGAATTGCCCTAAATTAACAGTTATTTGTTACAGTGTAGGAGTGGAGGCTACATGTGAATTGTGGAGGGACCCTCTTGTCACTGATAACATCTGCCACCTGCCAACTGTGATGGATAGACCCAGACTTCCATTACCGTACAGTAAAATATATTTTAACTATAAATCTTTCATATTGTAAAGGCGGAAAGCGCTCAAACGCAGATAGAGTACTAAGATGGAGGCAGCTTTAGAAAGATTTTCATAAAGGAGCTGGTATTATTTACAGGTCCATGATCACAATATTTCAAAAAACATATAAATTAAAATTTTAGATTCGTTGAATATAGTCCCTTGAAATGGTTTGTTTGGTGTATGCGGCAGGAAATAGGCATGTGTGCTGTACTGTGTATGTTATTGTCTATGTGTATTAGATGGATTTTTCCCAGGTAAAAACATAAACTCTAGCCATCACCTGAAATATGACCTTCATGTTTGTCATGCAGCAGCTATGCTCCTCTATTAATTGAAAAATGGCCAGGACCGGCATCCCTTTTCCAAACACTGTTGATCATGCGTGAGGCGCGTACTGTAAATTCAGTGGTCTGCCAGAGTGTTGGGGAATGAGTCCTATATCAGCGCTCTTGAAAATCGCTCTGCTCTGCCACCTGTGACATGGCGAGGGGGGCTACACGGAATATTGCTCCCTCCCATCACATCAGTTTTATAAATACTCTTGGCCAAGCATGACCGATCAAAGATCCATGTAGACTTAACAGGAGGTGTACAAGATGTGCAACCAATTTTCCAGCCCTCATGCTCCTGAAACACAAGTTCTTCCATGTCCATATCTCCTTGAAAGAAACACGGCACTTCACGAGTAAGAGAAAGTTTGATGATGGCTGACACAGTTTTAGGCAGCACTGCAGAGTTAATGGGACAAGGTGTGTTGCGTTGTACTATAGTTTACACTTCTGTAATGAGTATTATTCCATTTCCATTTACAGTAGGCCTATCTCCATAGTAGGCCCTATGATCTCCAAACACTGTAGTGTACACACAACAAAAGGTGAAGCATACCTCCCAAACATTCATCATAGATATTGTGCAGTAGGCAAGGCAAATAAAGAGTAAACATATGAAAATAAGAAATGCCAATCTCACTTTAACAAATGAACAACGATAAGATGAGTATTAATAGTTTATTATCTCTCCTCCTGCGGACCCTGAGTAAAGTAAAGAACCCTGAGTTAACAGATGGTGATGGAGCCTTTGGCGGACACCAATCAACAACTGATCCAAAGCATGTCCTTCCCCTCTGCACCCTACAGCGAGTTTTCCAAACCTCTTTTTTCCAAACAAACCAGCCTGCCTCACAACAGACCTCTTTGCATTTCTACAAGTCAGGTCAAGGCTGGACATGGGTATTTCACTATTCTTGCTGTATCACGTAGGTAGCAGGCTTCACTCAGGTTTCTTGATAACTTTTAAGGATGCTGTCCCAAATGAATACTTAGAATCAAAGAAAAGGGGGGCGCACCTTGCATCATTTTTTTCTTCTTTATTTTTGTGAGGAAGGCACACGCCGAAACGCGTCTGAGCACAAAAATAAAGAAGAAAAAATTGATGCAAGGTGCGCCCCCCTTTTCTTTGATTCGAACTATTCTTGCTGTAGCCATACAGTGTGAAGGTTGTTCTGAACCAGAAGTCTCTTGACAGCTTACAGAGTTCACTTTTCCTTTTTTTGTGTGCAAAAAGTGTGTCCTTGACGCGTGCATCCTTCCACTAGTTTTAATGGTAGCGTCAGTTTTCAAAGCAAGTTTTTCATTTTCACTTCCATATAGATGATGGAACTGATGAACAAAACATGAAATTCACAGGGTACCCTTGATAAAGTGAGACTTGTTGACCGTTGTAATCATTGTGACAGCACCAACCAAAAAAACTGGCCAGAATTAGTGATGCACCTTGCAACAGGATGTTTGCCGGGTCTATTGACAAGGTCTTTGAATTGATGCTTCCTAGACTGGCCAATGAAATACTGTGGAGTGCATTAGATACTGTGCTACATCTATCAGTACCTATTCATTGCAATGGTTGGTTGCAGTGCTATTGTGGCATGCAAAACAATTTGAAAGACAGCCTTTTAAATCCATCACACAAGTTGTGGATTTCTTTTAAAGTAAATTCATGTTTCCAAGTAAGGTATTTAAAATGGAAAATGATGTGTGTGAAGTTTGTCTGTGTCTGTGTATGTGTGTATTTTGTTCGCAAACACGTTGTCTGCTCCACAGCAATACTTGGTCCCTAATACTTTGCGTCCCCCATGCTATAACTGTGATATGTGCATACACTACATCAACATACTTTATACTCTATTCAACTCTACTACTGAATGTTTGTGTTTCACGAGATTGTTATTCTAACCATTTATATGCTATGCCACAACACTTGCACTGAGATGTTTATTATGTGAATTTCAATGTGAGACATTGGCAGCATTCAAAAAAAGGAATTTGGCGTAGCCTCTTACTGCAGCAGGGGTCGCTGGCTACCCTATTCACTTGCTGAAAATGCTGAACTACATCATAACAACATTGCTGTGACATTACAGAGAGCCATAGTGCTGTGCTAAGGGGTTAATGATTCTGAATTCATTTTAGTATTTATATTGCACTCAGAATGTCATGTTAGGTTTTCTTTGCAGCGTGTTTCTAGATCATGCCTGTATTGCATCAGTACCAAGGTAGTGGGGGGCATGGGGGACCACCATAAAATGTGATGCATGATTTTAGCTGTGCCTGTGGCTGTGAGTTGTGGTGATATCTAAACACGAGGAAGCTGTTCTAGTATTAAGTAGCAAGCAATAACATCATATTTTAGCAGTATACAATATTTATTACGATATTGTGTATATTATAACATGATTTGGTATTATCACCAATAATAATGGCTGACTAGAGCACCACCCACAGCATCTTACAGTAATAGCATGGATACGTTTAGCTCCCAGTGTGTATTAAAAGGATCCCATATCTTCTGTTCAGACACAAAGGCCCAATCTATCTCCTCAGTGATGGCTCAGCTCTGTCACTGTAAATCAGAGGGGCTCAAACGTGCAGGGTTCAGAGCTCCTGTAATTAGGGCTAATTAAAGCGTGCCACACAGACAGAGCTCTAATTCACAACTGCTCGTTAATGGTGACGATACCCCTGCTAATTGGACATCAAGCCCTTGTACCTTTCCACCAACCTAGTCAACAGTTTAGACACAATGGCCACCGAGAGAGAGAGAGAGAGACACAGAGAGAGAGAGAGAGAGAGAGAGAGAGAGAGAGAGAGAGAGAGAGAGAGAGAGAGAGAGAGAGAGAGAGAGAGAGAGAGAGAGAGAGGATGTTGTGTTGCACTGGCGTGGTTGGAGTGACGGGGCTGATGTGTTGCATAATGGCACCATATGCTCCCTGTCATTGTTGACAGTGGTGTGGCACTGCCTCCCTCTCCCCTGTGAACGCTCTCAGACATGCAGATGTGGGCTGAGTAGACGCAACGCGTCACTACAATCGTCCGGCTCTCCCTTGAAGCACCATTCACTTTTCATTTAGGTGTTTATGAGACTGCAAAGCTTTCTTACGGGATTCCTCATTTGTAGCTGTCAGACACACCTGTCCCACTCAAAAGAAAACCCACCCACCCACCCCCAAAAAATGAAACCCTACCTCCCTCCACATCCCCCATGCCCATCAGCACCCCCTGAGAAAGTAAATCGTCCAGAGTGACATGTCCTATAGCTTCACTCCATCTTGTTTTGCATCTGGCTTGCTGTGCTATTGCTCCTCAGTCAGTGCAGCACAAAGTAATGGTCTTTTTATCTGTCTCGGAATCTTGACAAGCACAATTAAAGCTTCCTTTTGGCTGTCATCTGCTGGGGCAGAGTGCACTTTCACTTTCCATCAGTTTATTCCCCACACGTTCTCTCTTTTTCTGTCATCCCCCACCTCACACACCAATCCATCTCTCTCACGCGCGCTCTCTCACGCGCGCTCTCTCTCTCGTACACTCTCTCTCTCTCTCTCTCTCTCTCTCTCTCTCTCTGTACTATACTGTAATATATATTTTACGTGTCAGCTGAAAACAGCTAGTGATGAAACATAAGATATACATATGGCATGAAGCCTATAATGTATGTGTTTATTTACTGATTATATGATTAAAAGTAGGCTCTTTTGGTCAGGACATGCTGATGTTTACCGTTTCAGTGTCACTGCTGACAGTACCCAACTAGCATGTTTTCAGACCACATATTTTTTTAGATACTTATTCATCAAGTGAAAGGCTAAATGGCCCTTGGAACATGCACACATGCATTTGCTGTCAGATTCTGCACATTGTTTCTGCAGCGCAGTCAGTCACACACCAGAAATTCCAAATGTACATAATGTATCACGGAGCCTTGCGGAAAATTGAATCCTGTCATTCTGGAGCTGGTTTGATGCCTGTAAGCATTCATCATCCCACAGGCAGGTTAAGCTAACCGCCCCATTGTTGTGGCAGTGCTAATGATGGTTCCAGAAGGACATCTAAACATGTTGCCTGGGAGATGAATCTCCTTTGAGGCCTGTGTGTGTGTGTGTGTGTGTGTGTGTGTGTGTGTGTGTGTGTGTGTGTGTGTGTGTGTGTGTGTGTGTGTGTGTGTGTGTGTGTGTGTGTGTGTGTGTGTGTGTGTGTGTGTGTGTGTGTGTCCGTGCGTGCGTGCGTGCGTGTATGCGTGCGTGCGTGTGAACCAAACATCCCATTTTCAGGTGTTGTTCATGAACTTACAGGCTATGTTTAGACAAGAAACTGGCCATTTGAAAATATACTTTTTTAAAATATTCAATTTGACCAAAATCGACCATGTGCAACATGCTTCATGAATGCACATGATGCAGAGGTTTATCGGTCTTGTTGTGGATATCTTGCTTCCTCCGGACCACACAGAAGGTGAGTCATTCAACTTGTTTTATTCTGGTCAGTTCGACAGACAGCATACATGATGGTATGGGGATACAGTAGTGTCTTGGTTATGGTCTTCTCACTCATGAGGAGCATTAACATGAATGCTGAATGATACATATGGATGGTTGCCTCTTTGTGCAGATCAGCCTGCGGGCGTGCACATTCACTCATCGCTGAAAAGACTCAACTGTACATCATAACAACATTGACATGACCAAGAGCCTTAAGTAACAGATTCAGACTCTGTCATTACAATTTTGAGGACAGTTATAACATAGGCTTTGTGCAAAGGGGTGAGCAAAATAGTATTCTCCAAGTTTAGGAGTGATTCTACGATTTCCCTACGCTTTTGGCAAAAGCAAAATGTCAATTATCAGTATTTTTTTTCAACTAAATGACCTAGATGTTTACATAGTGTATATACAGGTATTTAAGTTTCCAAACAAACAAATTGCCAAGCTTAATCTTAAATCATTTGATAAATACTCTAATGAAAGCGAACATTTGCTTAATTATTTTGTCAACAGTGTTATGGACAAATACTATGTCATTTCAAACATATATAAAAATACTACAGAGTTGAAACAATATATGTTTGAAAGTGCTTATGTCCCTTAGCAGTAATGTTGTCATTAATCTGTGCAACTGATATAGAAAATGTGATTGTTGAGCTTCATAAGTAGGATTTTATGAGTCAGTGTGATACAGACTGACACATTTTTCATCATAAATCCCTATAACGTCTGATTTGAATATAGTCACCCTCCTTACACAAGACTTCCTTCTCCAGAGATAATCCCTAGTGTATGTTCATAGGATTTGTCCAACACATAAGGGATCAATAGCACAAAAACACTTTCAAAACAGTCAACGGTGTAACTCAACTGTGTTACGGTCAACAGTGCAGGGGAACAAGTCGGCACTTTTTTAGGAGAAAAAAACAGAGCAGACAAACCTATCTCCCTAGAACACAAATTATTTTGTTTGTTTGTCTGTCAATATGGATATAAATTGGCAAAAACATACTCCTCCTCAACTGTCATCAGTGTTGCCAGATTGGGCTGGTTCCCGCCCAATTGGGCTGCTTAGGATGGCCGTGTGCGGGTAAAAATGGCATCTATCAGAAAAACCTTCCCACTGCCATATAAATCAATAGAATTGGGCGGGTTTTTAGGGCGGATTTTGATTATTTTTTGGGCTGGAAATCATCAGCCTCATCTGGCAACCCTGACTGTCATACTTAATTGTAACACCATTGACGGTAACACCGTTGACATTTCAGCCATTTTTATGGTGTTGTGCTAACTGAGGACCTCAGAAGTTCCACCACAACACCTTAATCAATTCATGTATCTGTATGCTTTATCTGTGTTTTTCTACATGTGATTTCTAATTCAGATTCTTATGAATATGTTGATAACACTGTTGACAGGCAATTTTCCCGCTATGAGAACATGAAAAAGAATGGATTAAATTATGGAAGGATGGAGCTCAAAATTTACCAAAAAGTCTTCCCGTATCCTGCCAAAGAGGTTATGACATCACGTGATGTTATTCGTATGGCCTAAGACCAAACCATTACTGATTTATGGAGGAGGTTTCAGACCGTGACACGGTTAACACAGTTTTCGTGGACACACACAAAATGGCAAATTTCATGTATAATGGAAAGGACAGTGGTCTTTCTGACAGTTTTGTCATATTGTGATGATTACTGTGAATCAACATTTGCAATCGTCTTGGGCAAAACAAGTTTCTTTACATGCTAATATGAAGACTGAATCTGACATTTGGAAAACAGGACGGCATGAAAACGCCCAAAACCAGTATTAAATATTCATTCTTGCTGAGGGAAATAATGCTATGTCTACACTTTCTGAAAGATCAATGTTTTCTAATGTCCAAAACATCATTGGATGCAGTTAATAGTTAATGGAATTGCCAAATAAAATCTACGGACTTAAAAGTGTAGGCGAATTAGAGAATCACTCATATATAGAATATTTTTCTAACTATGCATCATTCCCTTGGCATGATAAATATGACTTTAAACATCTTTGCTGTGGCCTGGCCATGATTAATGCATCATAGAAAATATGAGCTAGACAACTAGCGTCACTGAATTTATGATGGATTTTTCAATACTCCTTCACAATTTCGAATCAAATTTAATTTTGAAAGGCAACACTTGAAAGTTGCTCATTGTAAACAAAATGCAAAGTCCTTTTCACAAGCTAAGCTGCACTGACAGAAAAGAGACAGTAGATAGCCGTGGAAAGAAAAAGGCTATAAAGCAAAATGAAAGTCTATTATTCTGTCTGCATGTTTATTAGAAGCAGAGGCAAAGTTGGATTCTGAAGGGATTTCAAATTAGGGCACACATGAGCCTTTGCACACAACTATATCAAATAAAATAAAAATTTAAAAATCCTTTTCATCAAAAGACCAGAGGTTGTTATGTCTCCCTTGCTATAGTATCTCCCTTCTCCTTTCACACACGCACACAAGCACACACGCACAGGCACACCCGCACACACACACACACACACACACACACACACACACACACACACACACACACACACACACACACACACACACACACACACACACACACACACACACACACACACACACACACACACACACACACATGGCCCTTCATCTCCAAGTGCCAAATTGTCTACTGGGAAATGCTTCCATCAAATATACCATTACTGAGCAATTTATGGCGGTTCAACACACAAGAACAGAGTCTGTTTTTTTCTGCCGAGATATTTCACATCATGACTAATGTTTCAAAACCCTTGAGGTGCTACCCGATATTATATTTATTGTGAGACAAATCAAATACACCACATCTGGACCCAGAGGAGGCAACCAAGCTTAAAGCAAAACAACTGGACAAATATCTGCTGACAAATAATCAAGCAAAAATTTTTCATTTTCAGCCCTCATCAGAGCTCCAAGCTAGTCAAGGTGAACTAGAGGCAGAGTGCGTTCAAGGAAAAAGCCATAAACATAATGACCGGTGATGAATCTTCTCGGTGTCTGCGTAGGGGGATTAATATAATAAGGTCTGGGAAAAGGACCGGTAATGAAATATTTCAAAGAAATACGAACTTGCTGGCACTTCCTATTAAACACTATTTTATGCATTCCAGCACCCTTTCCTTATTAATGCTTCCTTGGTGTTATATCATTTAACATAAGTTGAACAAAACACATTTCCCTTGTAATAGCAGGGTTTATTTAAGGCAATTTTGAAATGTTGAACTCTATCAAGTCAGACTAGCTCTGTATTGTTTAATGTATGAAGCAGAATAGGTCTGCCTTAACCACTTGGCTTGTGAGTCAACATAAGCTAACATTACTTCAACTATTTGTCTCAGTGTCAGGCATTGAAAATTAGAGCAGAGTGCAAAAAAAGTGTTTCCTCCTACCTATATTTCTCATTACGACTCCTGTAGTTTTAAAGTCTTCACCGTATGTTGGTCAGGTGTGGTCAACAAATCTTTTCCCTTTTCAAAGCATTTCATATAACACTGATTCTTGAGAAAGCGGCTACAACATGTCTCTGCAATAAACTGCCAATTCTGTTGAAAATAAACTACATTTTCATGAACAAAATGAATCCAGGTAAAGACCCAGGGGTCTGTTACACAAATGTACAGTCGTTTGAAATATTTAAGTGTAATTTTATTACTTTTCATGGCTATAAAGCTGCCCACACCCTGTAAAAACAGCTGTCCCAAGGACAGACATCATCATTTCAATTGACTTAAAATGTAAAAATCATTGATATTATTGAATAATATCACCATGATGTGAAAGTCCATATTGAAGTGGTTCTGCAGATATGCACATAGTGTGTGTAAAACAATATTTACTATTATTTTCTGATTGCTCAAAGTGTGTCCAGCATATTGGTCACCACCGTCAGATTTTTTTTAAAAGACAATAAAATCAGGGATGGACAAGGTCATTGGCATTACTTAGGACCCCTTTTCAAACCTTCAGCTCTACTGAATACTTCACCATCACTGAAGCTCCTGTAAATTTACTAATTTCTACTAAATTTGTTAATTTGTTTGGACACTGGTACTGTCCCAACCATAAACTGTCAACACCGTCGGGGGTTTTAATAGTATTATGTTACATTAATGTTAATTATATATACTTTTTCAGAAGCGGCATGAAGCCCCTAAGAAACAGAGCGAAAACAAAGTGGCTAATGTGAGCAAAAAATGCACAATATGTAAAAGAGTGTTTTTTTGTCTCACACCGTCAGATGTCACCACCGTCAGATTTTGTTCCGCTCATCATCTTGTTCCATATTTTACTAAATTGTACTGGTTAATGAAACATTACCAGACATGTTAGTAATAATTGTGAGCCAAACTTATACTCTAGCCTCCACTGAGGTGCATTTGGAGGGTTTTTTGTCACAAAACCTGACGGTGGCGACATCTGATGTAGTTCACAAAAAAGCATGTGTTTTACATGTTTTTGACAAGTTTTAAGAATATGCTTCCAATAAGTATCTACAATTATGTTGAATTGTAAAAGTAATTCACTTAAATACAGTAAACATGTTTTTTTTTACTTCTAATTCTGTCTGACGCTGGTGACAAAACCAAGAAAGAGGCCATTTTCTGAAAAATGTAAAACATGGGGAGCTTGGCCAATACATTCACTGCACAGCCAAGACCTTAATCTATGATAATACACCTCTATATTTTGGATTTGAACAACTTAAAACCTGTTTATGCCACATTTTCAATAATCTTGGCCTACTTCCTACAGTATCTAACAAATGAAGAAAAAACACATGCACAAGCATACTGTGCACACAGAAAAATAAAGTGTTTATGCTAGATGTCATTGACTTGAGAGGGCTATTTATTTTGCTAAATGTAGGTAATAATTAGGTAACTTTCACCACCTTCAGATTACTGTCACCACCGTCAGTTCTTAAGTCACCACCGTAAGAAGGAGTTTTGGACATTTTAAATGAATGTGCTTACAAAATTTTCCTTTGGAGTTGTTGAATTATCAAAGTAATAGCAAATTTAAGCCTACACGAATATTTGTGAAATTACAAAAAAATGTTTGATCTATTTAGGCATTATGTAAGCATTGTCTGACAGCACATATTTTTAAATTAGAACACATTAAGCAATATTAAAATAGAATGTAAGTGAATTTTCAACATTTAAAGGCGTATGTGTGAACCAAAAAAACACACACAATCACTTAAAAACTCCAGATACATATGCAGCCAAATCAATAAACTTTTTATTGCTTTTAATTGTGTCTGACGGTGTTGACAAAAAACAAGGTATGATCGGAGAAAGACCTGATTTCTGAAAAAAAATCAAAATGGGGAGATTGGCCTTGTGCATTTCTGAAAAGTTAAGACCTTTGTTTACGAGGATATACCATATTATTTTGTAGTTCCCTTCGTTTTTTTCTTTCAAGATTACAACCTGTTTTAGCCACTTTCTCAAGAATCAGTGACAACTATGACATGGCCAGGGCTGGACTGGCCATCTGGCGTACCGGGCAAATCCCGGTGGGCCCTCGCGCGTCTCGGGCCCTCCGAGGGCCAGAAATAATAATAATAAAATATATTTTTTCTTTTTTTTGTCTGCGATGGTTAAAAAAGACACATCGGAGCCCATTGGATGCTTCTCTTGATGCACATTGTGCTAGTCCAATGAAATGCTTTGGTTCTCGAAGGGCCGCCCCTCCCTTCAGACCCTCTTTTGATAAAACTCATCTTCACCTCAAATGTAGTTGACTGGCTATGCTGTTAAAACTAGACGACAGAGAGGACGCAAAATGGAGTAAGAAAAGAGTGGCTATGACAAGCGCAAGAAAAAGAGAAAGCAGAAACTTAGAGGAAGCAACAAAATGTGCTTACATCACCGACTTATTTAAAACTAACAGCATAGCCTAAGCTCGCGCGAGTGCACAGGTGCAGAATGAAGAGGAGCAGGTGTAGGAGATGGTTCGAGCAGGGGAAGAAAAGAGGAGGAGGAGACGGTATATAAGACGTGACCCAAGGAGAAATTGAGGTTAGCTTTCACCCCCAACACACCCCATAGGCTAGCAGCCAATGCATAGCCAAATTACCCCATTACCCATACCGTCGCTGGTGTTAGCTACGCGTTCAGCGTTTCGTTTCCTATTGTCTGAGACCAAGTTGTCATCCTGACTTTATCAAATCAGTCACAAACATGTACCCATTTTGATACATTTCCATGCACTTCTCTTGTAATGTTGCGCAAGTAAAGAACTCTTTCATTTGTCTTGAGCCGTTGTCGTGATGATGTGCTGTTTAAGTTGTGCTAGTGCCCTGTCCTCTCCAGAACTGCGAGTAGGCCTACCCGCTGGCTACCAGATTACTGTAGGTACCGGTAGCTACTTCGGCGTTTCCCCCATTTATTGCCTGACACTCCTTCCCCACTCACTCAAATCAGTCAGAAATATGTACCCATTTGGTTTGTTTTCATAAACTTTTCTTATATTGTTGCGCCAACATATAAGCTTACATTTCTCTTGACGTGTCAGCTGTCACAAGGACAAGTACTGTCTTGTAATTCCGTGTTACGGCATCCCCCCTTTCCCTTTCGCCTATCCAACAAATATCTCATGTTGCATTTTTCACTCTACTGCTTGTGCAACGATGATGTTTTTAAACGAAATGAGTGTTTGTAATATTTTTGCTTCTGCAATGGCATGCCACGTCATAAGACATCTGAATGAATACAGTAGTTGCGTCTTTGCATGTTAGTCAGATGGATTTAAGACGCCGCCGTGCGCTACTGTTTGGGAATCGCTGGCTACGCAGCCGCTCACTTTATTACATAACCTGCTGTGAAACATGGTAGTGTAGTGGAGCGCTGCTCCTTTAAGGGAAAGTCTGACGCTGCGGCACACGTCACCACGCCGCTCGTAGAGGCTTATGGGAAGTCTCTTCATAAATACTGCCAGGGCTAGTATTCGGTAAGCCTGCAAAGTCCCCCTTTGCGCGTTTCATCGCCACCGGCGAATGCTGTGGTGGCTTCTCCCCTCGTCGTCGAGAGGAGTGCGGTGTCCAGTTCAGATCTAGGAGATGTGGACCATTTCTTGTCCTCGTGAGTATGTGGACCATCTCTTGTCGCTGTTTATGTGCTAGCCAGCGGCTAGTGGCTAACTTCGCGTCTGCTGTTCTATAGGTTGTGATTCCAACTTGGCGTCTCTTACTTGGCTAGAGTGATCTCTTGCTTCTCCACTGGCAAGGACTTCGGTGGACAATGCCAACGGTTACCTTGCGCTTTTCCCGTCTCCTGCACGCCGGTATGTATTATAGTGGGTTAGCTTGTGCCTTTACCCAGCTCTGACTGTTTGTTTTCTTACCATGGTTGCTAACGACGGCCATTATTATGGTTTCAGCGTGTGGTCGCTACCGGCGCCTCGGCCGTGTACCTCTGTATTGGCACTCCGACTGTGAGAATTGCGCATCGGTGCACCCTCATCTTCGGGTAAGGTAACCTCTCGGCAGCAGAATCGTATGATAGTGGGTGTCCTGCTAGCTTGGCTAACGCTCTCCTCCTCCCTCGCAGGTTGTATCTGTGTGGCCGTGGTCAGACACACCACGCGTTTAGGTGCACGAGCGGCGACTTTTAGCCCCGGTTGTGTGGTGCCTCTGGACGCCGGGAACCCGTATCTCGGCTGCTGCTCCGGCCTCGGGAAATTGGACATTCACGTGTGTGTGTGCGTTGGCGCGCTTAGTTCAGTGTGTGGTGTGTGTGTGTGTGTGTGTGTGTGTGTGTGTGTGTGTGTGTGTAATGATTGTGTGTGTGTGTGTGTGGTACGGCCACTATTAGTCCCTGGGCCAGAAGGCTAACAGGGCTGGACTAACTCTTACTTCCCATCTTTTACTTTTGTTTGCTGTGCTCCTCTTCTAACCCTGTGTGCTGTGTTTTGACTTAATCCTTTTGTTTATGGTTTTGTTTATGCAGTGTTTCGTTTTCTTTGCTTTATTTGGTTTGCTGTGAATTATTTAATTTATTTTCTTTTATTAACCCTTTTGAGTTGGTACCAACCTGAAATGCCTAAGATAAGCCCCAGAGGCTAAAGTGTCTGTGTCTGTGCAATCCATTTGAGCCATTTCGGCTACCCCTAGTGACTACACTGTTTGTGGATCTGTGTGTGTTGTGGCAGAACACCCACCACACTGTAACTGGTTGTGAACAAGAAAGCAGTGGGTAAAGTGTTTATTGATCTGCGGGTGTTGTGGCAGAACACCCACCCCTGTAAGTGAGTGCATATTATTTTTATACAAAGAGTGACACATATATTTTTATAATGAAAAGAATAATAAAGATTTGAATTATTAATTGTCACCACTGTCTCTGCCTCCATTGTGCACGAACCTGTGTTTGCCTGGTAATCTATTGTGCGGGTACATTCCTGTAACGGTCTCGCCTACTACAGTAGCGTAACTTTGTTTTGGCAATGTGTATGTTGGAAGCCTAAGTAATACGAAGCGGTCACTTGGTTTTGCTGTGGTGAAAAAATGGCAAGTGTCCGAAAACAATACCCCACTCCACTGTCAGACCTAGCCTAATGACAATCCTAGGTTCTTTATTTTCTCAGTTTATGGCTAGACTAGACAAAACGGTTTGGGATTCACTGGCCAGGGCTTTTAATCAAGAGTAAAGTTAATTGTGCTCTTCTCTCTATCTCCTACCCCCAAACATACTCAGCACTTTAGAAGTAGGATGTAGGGAACATGAGGGTTCACAGCAGCTTTTTCCAGTGGGCAAGAATAGGCTATATTCTGTGTAACAATGACATGAACACTTTATCTATCTATCGATCTATCGATCTATCGATCTATCTATCTATCTATCTATCTATCTATCTATCAAAAAAAATAAATATATATATATATATATATATATATATATATATATATATATATATATAAACACCGATAGAGGCTTAGGCGCTGGGCCCTCAGGTGTCAAAAAGTGCCCGGGCCCTTTTCAGATCCCAGTCCAGCCCTGGACATGGCCTAACATTCACATGGTTCACTCTGAAAACACAACCAAAACATTTTGCAGTTTTTGTATCAGAAATGGTTGCATGAACTCTGCACACTCCATACATCACAACAAGTAGGCTATGCCAGAAAATGTTGATAAGTGAGTTAGTAAACCCACAACATTTACTGTTGCTCTCAGAAATGTGAGAGGAAATCAATGACCACAAAAGAAAAGATATGACACTAATTTCACCTACTAGTTAAAGGAGTAGTCCGGTGTGAAATGGTTTACGTTGTGTCAATATGTGATGCTGAGCGCTGACGTTTGCCTCATACCTCGCATCCAAAGGTCCCCTGCATTCCGAAATCCGAGTGCTAGTCGGGACCCCGCGAGCTAGGTGAAATGCAGCTTCTGTTGGGAGGTCCTGGCACCTGTGTTAGCCATGGGGCTAAATCTTTACTTTACACCCATTTACGAGGCTCAAAGTTGCAAAAATGTTGATCCCGTAGTGTCGGGTGGTTGTTGACATGTAAATCCAGGCACTGAGAAGTTTGATAGTGCACCGTTGGTTTAACTACAATTACGTTTTTGAAGGCTGCGCCTCGGAGGACTCTGCCGGGCGCCGCCATCTTTTTTTCTAGTCGCGATAAGTCTATCGAAACAATAGGTCATGTGATACATCACGTGGTTATTGGACTGCAGTCGGAGACCGTCTAAAACTGACTTCAGCTTCAGCAACCACCCGACACTACGGGATCAACATTTTTGCAACTTTGAGCCTCGTAAATGGGTGTAAAGTAAAGATTTAGCCCCATGGCTAACACAGGTGCCAGGACCTCCCAACAGAAGCTGCATTTCACCTAGCTCGCGGGGGTCCCGACTAGCACTCGGATTTCGGAATGCAGGGCACCTTTGGATGCGAGGTATGAGGCAAACGTCAGCGCTCAGCATCACATATTGACACAACGTAAACCATTTCACACCGGACTACTCCTTTAATTTGCTAACCTGTATGGTTCATTGTACTGTTAGCATTTAACATTTTACTTTGTTTCTCTCCAAATACAAGATAGAAGGCTGTTATTGCTCTGAAAGGTGTGGGTCCTGTGTCAGTGACAAACATTTTTGTATTTCCTGAGGTATTGTCATACCAGCTGCTGAGCTAGATCTGTCACTGCACTCTGCAAAAGAAGGCGTACTTAAAAACGTGGAGGATGCTATACCTATCAGGACATCTTAATGATTCTGGAATAGCAAGTGGGGTGTTTTGCAGTGCTAGACAAGTGTTCTGCCAACAAAGTCTAATATCCTTGGGTAAAATGAAAACAATCAGCAATCGTTCTGAAGGACTGCTTTGCAACCAGTTTTGTCCAGTTTTGGATAGGAGAGCAAACTGGAGATTTAGCATTTTTTCATGTCAGGCTATCATTACACATGGTCATAATTTGTGCTCTCCTCCATATTCACAGCCTACTAGGCCTACTGCCACTTCAGCAAATTCATGTTTTCCATATTATAGCCTATTACACTGTTGAAAAGTGTGCAGTATGTTTTCAGTGCAATGCGGTAAAAATGTGCTGGCATCCACCACTACAACCAAAATGCTTCCACACAAACAAAGCAAAGGTGAAACAAACAAAGACATTGATTCAGCCTGTGATTCAGAAGCAGTCTTACACAAATCTCTTTCTGTCATACCTGGCACTCCAGTCTCAGTGTGCACACTGTGTGGCAAATGAACCCGGGGCCGGGCCACATGTTAGCATATTCAGAACCATGTTGCATCAAAAGTGCTTTTTGCATATGAAGATAAATGGAATATACCTAATATCTATAAACAGTGTGCAGTCATGCAGTATATCTAGTGTATAGGCTTATTGTGGTTATATAAAATAACACGTTTGTAAACTGAACATGGTTTACAGAACAAAGTGAAATGTAAGATGTTTCCCAGTCTTTGTTCTTGTTTGTCCTCTGCTTAAGTGTGTGCTTAACCCAGCAGAGAGACAGAGCAAGGATCTTCTGGGACTTAATTAAGTCCTGAATGTCAGATGGGTCGCTATCTGGCTCACTGTATTGGCTCTTAATTACGTCCATTAGTTTAATCTCTTGTAACAATTCTGCACATTTTGGTTAGAGAACCAATGTGCTGTTTCAAGCAGCCTCCACACCATACTGTTCTTGTAAAGAATGCATTGTGATGCAATGGAAAGGTCAGCTAATAGGGGCCAGAGCGCCCGTTTGATTGAGAGCACAATATTTAAAGGCAATGGAAATGGGGACACCATGGGAGAACCAGTCGGAACAAAGGGAGAGAACACAACAGCTGAATACTAAGACACACACAAAATATCATTGTTTCCATGCCAAGGGGAGGCCATTATCAAGTTTGTAGTCATCCAACTGGAAATAGTTGAGCTCATCTTCCCTCCATCTCTCACCCTACAAGCAAAGTGCTTCCAACTACTAAGCTCCTGCAACCTAAAAGTAAACTCTAGCTAATGATAACATGAGACCCAGTTTGGGTAAGGCACTGAAGTCTATACTCTCTAAAGCAATTTTGTTTTTTTGCTGTTTTGGCAAAGTCAACACATTAAGAGTAGGAAAATGAATCTGATGAAATCATCAGTAAGAGTGTTATTTTGTGAAAATATGATAGCTGGAAAGGCTAAGCCTGTGGCTTGACCCCATTTACTCATAGTTAGAATTTGATCAGCAGAAAAAACAGAACGTGTGCCTGTGTTTTCTTATACTTTGACAGATCATGTTTGATAGATCATCTTGGAGGGTCTCACAGATTAAGCTGTTGTAATCGCACGTGGCCAAATGAAAAAAGGGTTTATCACAGCTCTCTGGGCAAAGTGGTGTCGTCTACACTTTAGGAAATAGAGCTTTCCTTTCACATGTCTGTTTCACACACACTGCAGTCACAGCACCATTATGACTTCTACACATGATTATCATCCATAGGGCTGCAACAAAATGTGTGTGTGTGCGCGCGTGCACGTGTTTGTTTGCTATCAGAGGACTGATGACCAGCTGTATAGAAGAGTTATTCAGAATTCACCAAAAGCAGATTTTCTGAAATACTCTCATTTACGTAACATAATATTCAGAACAACATGAGCGAACTGTGAGCGGCTGCTCTATGTGTTTGCGCTGAATGAATCACCATCTTTCTTTGTTATTGAGGGCACAAATGTGTTCTGAAGCTCATTGTTTCCGAATGCCTCCAAGCGTTCCGGAAGGATAAAGGCATCGCCATCTTCATTAGAAGGGGGCTAATACACGGGTGCCACTCGGCACTCACCTCTGTGGGTGACAATTACGCATGGCCTAGGGTGACATCAAGCCAATGAGGCAACACCTGCTGCTTAAGATGGGTTGGCCTGTGTTAAGGAAATTAATTAAACAAATTAATTAATTAATGAGACCACGACAAGTTGATCGGAGTTTACAATTGACTTTCATGAAAGGAGAGAGTGAGTAGCCCTGGAAAACATGTTCCTCGCTTGGGCCAAGTTGGCATCCTCGGTCTCTCTAGTCTCTCCTCCCACGAAGGCCCTTTCTTAATGGGCAGCACAGAAGGAATAGAAAAACACAGGGCAAACATTGTTTCTTATCAGAGGACCTTGAAAGTATCTTCCTAGTCACATAGTTTTCCCTGGGGAACATTTGGAAAGGATTAGAGCGCAACAGTCTATGAAACAAGTACAGAAGTGAATATGAAGCGAAGTCTTTGATACAGATCATAATTATATTTACACCTGCCAGTCCGCTCTGGCAACACTGCTCTAATTATGCCATGCTCATCAGCATTCCATTAACATTTGTTTAGCAAACTGTATCAACAACCATAAATTCCACTGCAGTAACCATTGTCACATAATTAGCTGCAATTACAAAATCCATACAGCTGTGACACAGTGGATCTGGGGAGAGAAAACATACAGCCATCACAAGTGTGTCTGTGTGTGTGTGTGTGTGTGTGTGTGTGTGTGTGTGTGTGTGTGTGTGTGTGTGTGTGTGTGTGTGTGTGTGTGTGTGTGTGTGTGTGTGTGTGTGTGTGTGTGTGTGTGTGTGTGTGTGTGAGAGAGTGTGAGTGAGAGAGGGAGAGAGCGAGAGAGAGAGAGAGAGAGAGAGAGAGAGAGAGAGAGAGAGATCGAGAGAGAGAGAGCGAGAGAGAGAGAGCGAGAGAGAGAGAGATGTGGTGTGTTTGTGTGTAGGCCTATGTGTTTTGGGGGTTGGAGGGTATTCAGCTGTGAAACTACAAACCCCAACTCCGGTGAAGTTGGGACGTTTGGTAAACTGGGAATAAAATCAAAATGCTATCATTCAAACATTCAAACCATTCATTAGATGAAGAATAGTGAGAAGACAACATATTAAGTGTTAAAACCAAGAAAAATATTGTTTTGGGGGACATATGTAGCCTACTCATTTCTAATTTGATAGCTGCAGCACGTCTCAAATAAGTTGGGTCAGGGATCAGTGAGATGTAATAAACATCCAAATAAGATAAAACAACAAAGAAGAACATTTCAAAATGAATTGTACTGAGGGACAATTTGAGTGTCCAGGATCAAACTGTCTCTAACCATGTCTTGATCCGTTACCCAAGACTCTTGGTAATGTCATAGCAATATTGTTGTGATGTACTTAAGGTTTTTCAGCAAATAGGGAATAGGATCGCTGACAATCACAGCTGTGTAAAATGGTAATGTAGTTTCTATTGGGTTGTTCTATAATATAGGCTAAGTTGTCTCTAATTTAAAGTACAATCTGCTTGTTGAAGGTACACTTCACTTATCTACCAGGACCAGTGCATCAATGCCCAAAATCAATGTAAATACTCAAAATGAATGGGTTCTGAATCCTGAGACAATTTCAAACATCAGACGGTTTGCCAGATTACCTTGACACCTTTTGAGCAGTGCCACAGGTATAGTCAGGTGGTCAAACTTAACTTAGCATTGCTTTATTGCTTTAACAGATGGATGCATGTACGTAGCTCCTTTGATGCAAGCGGATATATTGGTTGCAGAGTTAAGAATAATGCTGTTGTCCAGCACACACACGCATGCACACACACTCTCTCATACACATTCTCTTCTCTTTTGTCACAGCCAGAAGCTTCCTCTATGCCTCCCCACCAGGCTTCTGGAGTGGATCCTCTCTGATTTCTGCCCTACGCTTCTGCCATCTCTGGAGGATTCCCCAGTCCACCATCCCCAGCCGCTGTCTTCAAAAGCTGGTGATGTCGGTGGCAGTATAGGAGCAGCACCAGGGTGCTATGTGTGTGTTTACTTTACACAGGGAGCCTGGAGGACTGCATAGTCTTATTAGTAGGCGGCTATCTCCCCCTTCATTATGCATTCCTTATCATCCCACCGCCCCCGCTGAGAAGAGAGGGCTCCCAAATTGATGAGTAAGATATTATCGTTTATCGTGTGCCATGCGTTTGCATAAGGTCCTTAATCTTTATTCAGAAAATAAATAAAGGTGTGTACTTGTGCTGGTTGAAAGAGGGGGGGTTGCGATTAAAATTGTTTGCCATCGGGGCTGTATATCATAGTACAAAATCAAACTGAATGAATGGCTTTATTATTGTACTGGGGGCATTTACTAAGTCATTTGCAAACTAAGTGGAAATCCTGAGCAGTCTGCCCCCTTTTTAAAGTCTTTGAAAGATGGATCAGCTTGTGTTGAGTGATAGACCTTTAGATGAATTAGTCCTTTTCAGACCTTTCCAAGTTGGTAAATTGTATCAGTAGAAGTTCACACTTGGTATTGTTGTCAGGAACATTGCAGTATAGCATGGTGGGCCCAGTGAAGGTGTTACATATCAAAGCTGAAGCATGGCCTCAGAGAATAGCCAGTTGTGAAATTTTGCTTGTCAGACACCCACATATAGAGCTGAACAGGACCATTAAAGAATAAATCATGCCCAGTGCTCTATCGAGTGTGATTAGCTAGCTGTCCCTCACGGCGCATAAAAAAATGAAAGCTTTCCAGGCCCTGCCGCCAGAGAGGCCCAGTCTATTGAATACCAAATGGTTCTTCGGAAGGGTGGTTGGACTAATAATTGGATCTTTTGCGAATCCCAGCCATCTCTATGGGCAGGACTGGTTGCGGCACGCGACTAGATGTTCCAGATGATGATCGAGGGATGTTCACATCTGTGCTCTGCCGCCGTCACAGGTTAGAGGCCCAATGCCATTCTGTACAAGTGGGTGTGATTAAATTGAAAGTTGATTTGATTTACAGGAAATGACAAATGGCCTTGCTCCCCCCGACCTTGAACCGGAGGTGGCTCCTAAATCAATTTAGTAGGCACATGTAAGCCACTTATAGAGTGTATCAAACTGGGACAGCCTAAGCAATCCACTCCACCGGAGACATCTGCCTAGCATGAAGTGCCACTGTGGACTTCATTTTCAGAGCCTCTCTCCCATGTGTGCTCTCAGTGCTGTCCTTGCCCTAATGTGGACTTCTCTCTTGGGAGGCAAAAATACCAGAAAAGCTGTGGTGAAAAATCATCTTGTGCTCTGCTCGCGCTCGCTTTCGCTTTCTCTTTCTCTTTCTCTTTCTCTTTCTCTCTCTCTCTCTCTCTCTCTGCAAAAACAGGAACTTGCTTTTTTGTGGAAAAAGTGAATACATCAGTTTAAGTGCATATTTTTCTCTGTCCATCAGAGGGCTGTGAGTGTGTGTGATGGCGTGGACTATCTGATGTTGACTATCCTCTATCCCCTTTTTTCTGTTTTTCCCATCTCCCGTTCCTGGGCCCTAATGAGGATCCAGCCAAGATGAGGTATATAATAAGTGACAAAGACAGCATTTCCTCTTTCCCTCTCGCCTTTTTTCACCCCGTCCTCTTCGTCCTCCTATCTGCCTCCACCAACGTAAAACAAACACTGTCTGCGTGCAGCGCGTTCCACAGCCATGCTCGCCGGCCTCGCCACTTCCTTTGAGCTGTCATCCCTCCCACACAGACTCCCCACAACCAGCACAAGAACAAAGCCAGAGTCTGTCAAGGCAAACCTCTCCTCTGTCATTATCAATAGTTCTGACAGCATGAGGTTATTACTCAGAATAACTTTTGCAGTCCTTACTAATGGATTTCTCTTTCTATCGCTCTTTACTCTCTCTCTCTCTCTCTCTCTCTCTCTCTCTCTCTCTCTCTCTCTCTCTCTCTCTCTCTCTCTCTCTCTCTCGGAATACTTTGAGATAAAGATAAAAAAAAAGACAGGGCAAAGTCAATACAAAGTCAAGGCAAAATCCCTGCACATCCGTTTTGCTAAACCTGGGATTGTGTGTGCATCGTGTGTTTTTTTTTCCTTTCTCACCCAGTCATCGATGACAAGGCAGAGAAAGTTCACAGAATGGGCCAGCACCAGCATTTTTCAGGGGAAAAATAGGCAGTAAGGTTACCATAGAAACAGTCCTCTCATTACCCGTTCAATGGCGCCTATTTAATTCTATAATTAGAGTTCATTAAAAATCAGTCGGCTGGTCTGGCTGGTTTTGGTAGATACTTTGGAGTCACTAAATACACACAGAGACAGAAAACGAATGAACTGGTGGCCTTGGGTGGCGAGTGAAGATGCCCTGTGTCACCAGTTCTTCCCACTCCATGCCAGTGTCTGCCAATACAATTCATTAGCTAGCCAATTACGCACCACAAAGTTGCCTTTTCTTTGTGTTCCCACTGAGGCTGAGGGTGACCTGAAGAGATCCCCACCACTGTGGACCACTATTACACTCGCCCCTGTGCTTCCTGCTAGATCAGTCTGGAATGTAAATTGGTCCATCTCCCTTTTATGGGTGATGGGTTCTTTCTTTCTCTCTCTCTCTCTCTCTCTCTCTCTCTCTCTCTCTCTCTCTCTCTCTCTCTCCTCTATCGTTTTGGTGGCAAAAAACACTGGCGTCTGTCTCCTCCTTCTCTTGTCCTTCAATGTCCACTTCTTTTGCTCCATCCTGTCAAAAGGGGCCCCTTCTGTTTAAATCAATACTGCCTCAGCGGAGTAATGCCTTAGCCGAAAGGAATGAATTAGCCTGAGTATGGATTTATAAGACACAGCTTTTATGTGCCGGATGCATTATTAAACAAGTTGTGGGGACTTATTCGTCTGACTGCCAGCATCTCTCTGGAAGTGTGTGGGCTTAATTAGGAAAGTGGAGCCTTGACCACCTGTGTCTGCAGCCAGGGTGTTCCTTATCACTGTCACTGGAGAGCTTTAATGATTTACTATTTTCTTAAATACAAAGGCACTCTCTCTCTCTCTCTCATTCTGTCTGTCTGTCTGTTTCCATTTCTTTTTCTGTTTTTTTGTTGGTCTCTTGAAAAGGTTATATTTGTTCACTTGATGAAGAATGACTTCTACTGTAAGCTTCAATAATTTCTACTATTTTCTTAAATACAAAGGCTCTCTCTCTCTGTCTCTCTCTGTCTCTCTCTGTCTCTCTGTCTGTCTCTCTCTCTCTCTCTCTCTCTCTCTCTCTCTCTCTCTCTTGTTTTTTGTTGGTGTCTTGGAAAGGTTATGTTTGTCCACGTGATGAAGAATGACTTCTACTGTAAGCTGACATCATCTTGGTGACACAAGGACATTTGTTTTCTCAAGAAGTGCAGGTTGCATTTCAGTCACTGACACCCTTTTGAGTGGATGCATTAATCTATTTCACAGCAAGTGTAATGGCTCTTTCTGAACAAAATGGCACAATATAATACAACAAAGAAGAAAAAAAGAGAAAACAGGTTGTCACGATTGGTCCCACTCCACGGGGCGCCTTCGGTGGCATTTTTTCGCACCTTGACATTAATCATTTCATTAGAGCCGAGGGTCACGTGTGGCCACAGCCAGTGAATCACGGAGCCTTTTCCCCTGTTCACTCCACAGATTCATTATTCATCGCTGAAAAGGTTACATTGATTTTTTTTGAGGGGCGGGATGGGTGCCATTTCCCTGGGTAGCACCAGAATCAATGACTCCAATGATTTTTGACAGTGGTGGCAGAGCGGGGATGAGATGCCTGCCTGCCTGGCAATCTCAGGTGCTGGGAAATTGTTTGCATTGCAGCAGAGATTCAGCCACAAGAGCCATAATGTCAGGGTCTGTCTTTATGCATTGGGGCTGTGGCTGATATGAGATGAGCATTGTGCTCATCTCATCATGGCTAAGAGTTGCAGTGTCTGCCTTTGTCACTGACGAATTGTCTTTCCCGGACTTAATGATGGATTGGAAACATGAAAAACACACGTCATTCATCTCGCTCCTGGTTTGATGTGAACCATGTAATTGTGCCATGTGCAAGAATTACCTTCAATTCAGTATACTACTTTGAGGTTAAGTTATGCAAATGTATGGAGTTATGGACTGTGGTTTGCACTTGCATATGATGCGTTTTGAACCCTTTTTAATCTTAATCGGATAGCAGTAGGGTGTTATTAAGCAGTAGGGTGTTATTTATTATTCGGTATTAAGTTGTCATTAGATTTAATTTGAAATGTCTCCAGGGGCTTGAAGTAAATGCCTCCTTTGAGGGCTATAGTGGAAAATGAGAAATCTCACAATCTCACAGAGATCACAGTGTGTGATTTCCACTGCAATTAGAAAGGATTTAAGGTCAACAGTTAATTAATTTATATATATATTCATATTTGTCTTCATTTAAATAGGTCTAGCAGGTGTGTTTCACATCTGAGATATTTAATGTCTAAGTTGCAGCTGATTCAGTTCTCTTAAACTCTCTCGTTGACTTGTAATTATGGACGTGTTACTTGGATAAATATCCACATTTAACACCTTAATGGTTGAGTGAACTTCTCACGTCGGCTTTTCTATGTCTAGACCTGTATTAATTGGAAATGGAATTGACACAATGATAAAGACGATTCGTGGTGAATAACTTGCCCCAGACATAACACTGACTTGCTCCAATCCCCAATGTACAACATAGGAGTTGGGATTCCAAGGAGTCAAGGTATTGGAGAGTCAGAGATGGGTGAGGATGGAAGAGAATGTGCCGTTCTGTGCTCTCATCCACAGCAAAGATAGCCCCAGCTACAGCAGATACCCGCTAAGCATATAGTACTGTAACCCCACTCTAACTTCAGGAGGCCTAACCCCCCTGTAAGTCCCACTAGATAAAACCCTCAGCTAAATTTCACGTCCTATAATAAAGCAAGTTCTTAGCTTGCACATTTTTTGTCCAGTGTGAAACTATCTCATCCAATATCGTAGCCTATCGCACATGAGCAGCAGCTGGCTCTGCCTGGAGGGACCAGTGGCGTTTGAGAGATATTGCTGGTATTGTAATGTCAGAACCCCCACTGGACACACAGACCAAACCAGTTCTAGTGAAATCCAAAGCAGGAAATGGTGGTTAGGGCGGGGCACTGAGAGGTAGAGCTGTTTGACAGCTCTGTCTCCGAGTCAGCATGGCAACAAGAGTGGCGGCGCTCACCGTAAAGCACCCCGAGGAGTAATGATGATGGTGCATGATGTCCTTGGCAGCGCTGTGCTAACACATTGTGGTTAGCGGCTCATGTGGAACAATTACTCTGTGTCATGATGTAACCCATCCCAGAGCAGCAAGCAAGAGAGCGAGACAGTGAGAGAGCCAGGGCCGCAGTTAATTTTGCCATGTATCACACATGTGCAGATGACTAATCAGGGTGATAAACCAAATACCAGCCATTGCTCAGACAAATTTCACAACAACAGGGGAGAGGGGGGTGGGGGTCTGTGTGTCCATGTTGCCATCACACTGTGTGTACATCATTGTTGTGAAGAGACAGAACTGACAGTGTGCCAACAGGTGGCATCATTCTGTTCCTGGAAGGTCTTCATCATTATAGCTAATTAGAAATGCATGTAGGTTTATCACAATGTGTGTGGGGGTGGGAAGGTGGGTAAGTGGGAGGATGTGTGAGTGGAGATGGAGTTACCTGACTGTCATTGGATGAATGGGTTCCACCTTGCTCTACGGACATTCATTTGTCTGCAAAGGCGTGGTTTTATTTTTAAAAATCCTTGTGATCCACGTAATTGGGGAAACCACTTATTTGACATTTTTAATCAGTTGCCGCTTTAACTACTCACATATTAAAAAAACAGTTGACATGACAAAATCAATGTCGACGAGTGAGTCCATGCCACCAGACTTTTTAGTCTGAAATCAGTGTACGGAATGTTACTTTTAAAAAGTAACTATTATAGATACAAGTTACTTCTCCAAAAAAGAGTTAGTATGGTTACCAGGAAAAGTAACTTTTGTGTTCCTTTTTTTGGTAACTCTATGTGGTGGTTGGGAGTGCTACAAATGCATCCTAAAACACTGTCAACATTGTCCTATTTGAGCCACCATACTTTGACATGAGAGTGAGAAATTAGGCCTACATTGGAACGGAATAGGCACTGCATGTTACCAATAAATTGGTCTTAATATAACCGAGGTTTTGAGGGTGTGGAGGTGTGTGATCATGATGAACTCAAATGTGGAACTATTTAAGATCATTTCAGTCCCGGGTGTAATGGTTTGGATTACGCAAAAAAAAAAACTTTCTCAGGCAGAATTTGCAATCATTAGCGCCAATGAGTTTCCAAATGTCAATGGCGCATGTTAATGAGCTAACAAGTGTATCCAGCCAGGCTATCATGGGCTGTTTGTTTTACTGATTCCCACCACAATAGTGGCCTATTGACCTACACAAAGTGGACAGATGTATGAAGTATGTCGTGTGTGTGTGTGTGTGTGTGTGTGTGTGTGTGTGTGTGTGTGTGTGTGTGTGTGTGTGTGTGTGTGTGTGTGTGTGTGTGTGTGTGTGTGTGTGTGTGTGTGTGTGTGTGTGTGTGTGTGTGTGTGTGATGATGTGTGGCGGAAATGTGTCTGTGTATTCTATTGATGTGTGTGTGCATTTGTGTGTGTGTGTGGGGGGAGGGGTACATATTGTGTGAAGAAAGAGTCAAAGCAAAAGCAGCAGCAGTGCACTAACAGGTGCCATTGGCTTGGTGTGGTAGCACTTGTGTAGCCTGGGCGAATAGCCGACTGTTGACTCCGTCAATCAGTCTGGCAAAAGCCATGAGGAATCCGTCTCCGTGGACGATGGGAGATGGTCTGATCTTACTCTATCATTTACATTAATTGAAGTTCCAAACTCAAATTAAAACCCATATTGTGCTTTATTAGCATGCCTGTTACGTTATAGCGTCGCAAAAGCATACAAATAACAAAACGAAAGTGTGAATATAGTTACCTTAACCAATCAGTAACGGAGCTCGCGGATGAGTTCTACGTCACCACTCAACTGTTTGCTGATTGGCGAAACACTGAGAGAATCGAGCTCGAGGCTTTTGCCAGACAATGTGCGGAGCCAAAATCTTTGGGTGGAGTACAGAGGATGGCGTCGCGAGGCTAGCACTTGTGTGCTGGGAAGAATTTAATCTCCAGAGCTGATTCAAAATTAGTTTATCACAGCCTGTGAGTTCATCAGTGAGTTTTTGCACTCATTGGTTTAATGGAGGAAATGAATTTAAGAAGAAGAGGAAAATACTGACAAAAACACGTCAGTCTCTGAAGATATTAAACTCCAAATGATGTTTCCGATCTGTTCATGCACCCATCTGTTTCCTACAGGCTGGCTGTCACAGGAGCCAGGCTGCAAGATTACTTACGGCTAACTTGTTTACAAATTCATAGTGTGTGTGTGTGTGCGTGCGTGCGTGCGTGCGTGCGTGCGTGCATGTGTGTAGTACATGCAAGTGTGTGTTTTCTTCTCTCTCTCTCTCGTGTGTCTCTGTTTGTGTTTGTGTGAGTGTGCGCCTGCGTGTGTGCGTGCATATGTGTGTGTGTGTGCGTGTGCGTGTGTGTGTGTGTGTGTTGCAGAATGTGTGAATGGAATGGATATGTGTGTATGTGGACAGATATGTCTATGCCTGAGTGTGTATGTTTGTGCTTGTGTGCTTGTGCTGGAGAGGGGGAGTCAAAGCAAAGTGTTTAGGAGCATGAATGAGGCATTAAAGAGTCAGGGGAATAAACGATGGCCACTGCCCTGTCCTGCTGTGCCTCCCTCACTGTCTCACTTAGGCCCTGAGCTCCAGTGATTGATCACACTCCAGGTGAAGCTCTGGCAGCTTTTCAGAACCTGCCCTTTTTCACAAACTGTTGGGGGGAATTGGATATTTCTGGTTGCTAGGTGCCTCGAGCAGCATATTCCAGCAACATTTCTGCAGTCATATGATGTGGTGGAGGCTGACAATAGATACAAAAGCCATTTATTGCTGGCCTGAAATCTGCCTGTGCCTTTACACTTGTAAATTATATTTTGAAGCAAGGTAATATGCCCAATTAGATGAAAAGCCATCTTCCATTACACGTGTAAAAGGGGCATTTTTCTGAAGCTGCTCTGAATGTATTTTACTCACACATAGAATACCAACTATATATTGTGGAATAGCACTCTCTGATCTGTCTGAGTCATTATATCCTAATGTTTGACAAAAATAATTTCCTGAAAAAGAGGTACTTTGACCCATCTTGCATTCCTAATTGTAGCTGTCTCTGCAAAGGAGGGCAGCAGATTTTTTGGCAACCATGCTGTAAATCTATTTGATGATGCAATATCTCTTCAATATATAAAAATAATGTCAACTGAAAATGATAGCTTTAAGGTTTTGTTGGTAGTAACCCATAGATGATTAAGATCCCCCCGCCTCAAAAACAAATCTTGTGTGTAAAATTGTCCCTCCTAAAAGCCTCTTCCCAAGAAGAGACAATATGATATGTTGGTATTGCAATAATCTTTTACACAAATTTCACATGCATTGAACGTTTTCTTCTTCATGCTTAAACATAGTTCTATCCTGTATAAATAACAAATAGCAACAGCAGTCCCTTTTCTGATCTTTATGTGTAGGCCTACAGTGTAAATGTGCATTAATTTTCCACTAAATTCCACCAAATGCTAACCTTTGTCTTCATTGCTGTCCAACCTCCGGCCAGTATCCTTCAGAGTTGAATAACAATATCTGGAGATCTGATCTCGTATTCAGACCTGTTTAACACATTCAAGATACTTGGGTGTGGTCGATAAGCCCAGGCTGCCTCAGATGTGAAGTAGCAGAGCTCTCTCGATGGCAAAAGAACCAGATTTCATAGACAGGGAAGTCAGAGGGCAACCTGTTCTACAGTGATGCTTCACATACTGTATGTGGCCAGCATATGGTGGACATGATATAACACTCAAGGAAACACATTAACATGCACTCTATGCATACCCGCAGCCATGCACATGCGCACACGCCACATGATTACATACACCAGACAGCATGGTTCACCATCATTAAGTAGTTATACTGTACATGCACTATCTGCCTTATGACAAAGTTGGGATTTAGTTCAGCCTCTTACTGCAGATGGGGCCGCCGGCCTATTCACTGTTTGCTGATATACTAATCAAATCATAACAATATTGCAATGACACTACCGAGAGCCTTAAGTAACATATGAAGACATAGCCATTACAATTTTGGTAGCAATAGGGTTACAACATAGTCTCTGTGCAAAGGGGTTAAGACATTCACAATGCAAAATAATTTGGCAGGTATTACATTACATTACATTGCATTTGGCAGACACTTTATAACCAAAGCGACTTTCAAAAGAGGACATAATCATAGCCACCATCAATTACCAACAGGTAATAATGAGTATAGAGCTACTATTTAAGTGGAAGATTGTATACTTCTTTTCTTTAAATGTGTATTTTGCATCGTCTTGCCATCTGCCCATGGCTACAGTGGTTACGAAAACAAAATAATGTTAACAGGACAAAGAAAGCAGCTACCTGACAGACTCAGAAGCAGATTTATATTATCCAGTTTATGAGTCAACCTCAACTATGTGGCTTTTAAGTAGCCCTGTATGTGTGCTGGGATTCTGTCCAGGGCTCGGACAAGTCTCTGGAGTGATGCAGCAGTAAGTGGATTTGAATCCCCCAATACATCCAGTGTCCTGTGGGATCAGAAGCCCATCAGGGTCTGGGCAGCGCCTGGGGACGACACGTGCACTACTGGCATCACTTCAAGCTCCACAGTGTGCAGTGCTGCGTCACTGAAAACTGGTGAGCTCATAGTCCTGACCAGCCAGCTGTTCTGGGGTCAGCCACAGGACTGGCTTTGGTCACTGTGTATGCCTGTTGCTGTGTTCAGTTATGCATAGTATAATAGTATAATATAATATAATATAATATAATATAATATAATATAATATAATATAATATAATATAATATAATATAATATAATATAATATAATATTACCCAAATGTGTCATTAATGTATTGCAGAACTGTGAACTGTGAAGATTCTGGTTGTAGGTGTTTAGGTGAGTCACTGTTACAAAGGTTAAGAAGCCAACAAACAATAATGACAAGCCAACAAATGTTGTCAATGCACATATTGTGTGTGTTTTCCTACAACCCAGTAAAACCCTCAACCTCTGCCACATTTCCCTTTGTTTAACTAGAGGTTGTGAGAATTGAGAATGCTATTCTTCCTTTCATTCTCTCAAGACACCTCTTTTTATTTTCAACACCATGGTGTATTGGGCATCAAATACCCTGCATTTCGAATTTTTATTGAAAATGAATGGGATATTGAGCATACAGCTATTGAATTACACATTACAAATCAGTGATCACCCACAGTATGGGACCCTTCCACACATGTAAACACAGTGGTTCATCCAAACACATTTGCATGCAAACATAGGTAAAGGTAAAACATTGCCTATATTCAATGTATTCATGATACTGACCAGGGCCGCTGACAGCTTTGGCTGGGCCCAGGACAAAGTCATCTGAAAGAAAGTGAAAAAGTGAAAGTGAAAGCCCATTGGGAAACTCCAACTCCCATTGTCATTGTGACACAGCACTCCACAGCACACAAGTGAACACTGCACACTGCACACAACGAAATTGCATTTATGCCTCACCCGTGCAAGGGGGCAGCCCTCAGTGGCGCCCCATGGGGAGCAGTGCGGTGGGACGGTACCATGCTCAGGGTACCTCAGTCATGGAGGAAGATGGGGGAGAGCACTGGTTGATTACTCCCCCCACCAACCTGGCGGGTCGGGAGTCGAAACGGCAACCTCTGGGATGCAAGTCTGACGCCCTAACCGCTGACCCACGACTGCCCTGAAAGGGCCCCCCACCCAATACACTCAATGTAATGAGGAGGACCCAATTTTGGGCCCCCTATCTCCCAGGGCCCGGGACAACTGACCCCTTTGTCTTCCCGGTCGGCGTCCCTGGTACTAGCACAATGTGTCCATGTGTAAAGAGCCTCACTCTGCACTCCCCGTGTGAGGATATTCTGAAGCCTTATTGGTATTCTTACGCATGGACCAGCAGGCCAGCTTAAATTGACATTCATTATTGATAGCCAAGTTATGAGGCCAAGCAGAAGGGCCCATGGATTGCCCTGAAATTTCATGCATTCTGGATCTGGACTGGAGATATGGCACATGCCTTCCAGGATCACTATGTTGGGGTTATCACTCTTGTTCAATACTACTGAATGCAGAGATCAAAAGCTTGCCTTGGGAGGCAGGCACAGCAGTCCACACAGATGTGCTCTCAACGAGACTCCAGCCAGAGTTCCATCCAGTGCAGAGTTTGCCCAAAAGCCTGTGGCTCTACTCAGGGAAGCTGACAGGGGGGACAAAGGGGTCAATTGTCCCCGGCCCAGGGAGAGATGGGCCCCAGAATTTGGTCTTCATTGCATTGGATGTATTGAGAGGGGGGCCCTTTCTGATGGCTTTATCCCAGGCCCTGTGGAAACTGTCAGAGGCCCTGGCTCTACTGGCGTTCAGGAAAGGCAAAAGGTGGGTAAACGCTCCTCCCCTCACACATGATCACCTGCCCTCCACTCCAGTTTGTTTATCTTGGAAAACATGGCAGGGGGAATAAAAATCAGATAAATAAATAAAAGTAAAAGGACACTTGAAGAGCACAAACTTCCACCAAGGCTGAAATGTCATATCTCAGCAGCGTGAACAAAATATTAAGCTTAATTTAGGACTGTCCCTCGTGATTTAGAATCCACTTACAGACTTAATGGGTTTCTGAGCTCATAGCTCACATTTTGTGCAAAGTTTCATGGAAAAGTTTTGTGTAACCATGCTTATAGAGAAATTGAGAGAGGGAAACCGCACTGAAAACGGATCCCTCATGGCAGAGATAATATTGCATCATCTTCAGAACAAGCCTCCTACTGTTTCTAGCTCTTGTTATGAATCCATACCTTGGCACTGAAGCTTTTATATGTTGTAGTATGGTTACCACTTATCTAGAAAAATACATGGATACATTTATTGATTTTTGATGAACTAGTAAGAAAAGCTTTGTTTACCAACATTGTTGAAAGTTCACAATTCATAAATGCATCCTTATACTATTCATCAATTTCACTTTTAATTATTCATTATTTTACCTATTTTTGCTATTGATATTGACATTATCCACATGGATTGAAAGAGATGCTTGGAAACTATATGCAATGATAGCTACTACCCTTCTCCAGACTGCACATGTAAGGCTGTATGAAACTAAAGGCAAAAGGCAATGCATTTGGTACACCGAGCTTTAGGGGCCCCTCAATTCCGGTGACCACTATTGGAGATGGCCCTCTCTATCACATCTGCAGGCTCAATGGTGGTCTCCTATGTGGGCTCCAATCAATTCAATAGAAAACATGCAGGGTTAAGGCTGGGCTTAGTAAATGGTCGACACCTTCAAACACTAGACCTGATTGGCTGATTATCCATCACGTGCCTCTTATGTTGTCTTTACCTTCTTGTTTCTGTGTGTTCCTGCAACTTTGGAAGTACAGAAGCATAGAGTCACTGTTGATGTGTGTCTGATATCAGCGCTTAGCTTGTTTGAATCAGTGCTGCTAATGTAGGCCCCTGGTTTTTGAAAGTGATAAAAATGAATTAAATTAAGGTCTGATATAGACTGGGAGCAATTGATCCAAGGTTGCAGACTCCAATCTACACAGTAAAAAAATAACTGTTGTTTTTACGGAAAATTGCTGGCAGCAGTGGTTGCCAAGTCTACCTTTAAACAAATAACGGTATATTTTCCTTTTTACATTTTACAGTAAGATTATGGCAGCAGTGGTTGCCAAATCCTACCGTTAAATAAATAACGGTATTATTTGTTTTACATTTTTACGGTAACATTATGGGCAGCAGTGGTTGCCAAAGCAGATTGGGGACAGATTAATATCAGGTGAGTTCAATTATAGAGTTACAATCAGACAAACTGATTGGACTGATTATACTCAGGTGAGTCCAATTATAGAGTTGCAATCACAGACAACTGATTAGACTGATTCTACTCATTGGAGTCCAATAAACATCAACTTAATTAGATACCTAAATAAATGCCCAATTGCCAGATTGTCTAGTGCAGGCAGGTGGACCAGTCTAGTATCATCAATGAAGGGTATGCAAATCCATTCTTTTTTTTAAAAAAAAGGCCTGAAAATAACCTTAAGGAAAATGAAGGCCAAAGCTAGCGGGCAAAGCAAGCTAACAAACAAGCTAGTTAGCGAGCCACCATGCAGCCACCCTTTACAACGTGACCTGCTAGCCGGGCCGGCCAGGTGAGGACAGGCCAGCAGCCGGCCGGCNGGCCTTACAGCCAGCCAGCCAGCTAGCTAGCTAGCAACCAGTGAGCAGTAACAATGCAAACAGTCCCTGTTTAAATACATGTTCAAGTGAACCATGTGACCCGAGTGATGAAGCATTTGGCAGGTGCAGGCAGTAAGTTAATCATTGCATGACAGCCCTTAGCACTCAGGTGAGGTCAGGAATTAATTGATAGATTGATTTGGATGGGGTAGAATGACAGTTTCAAATAGACTGGGCTACTTCTAAGAGCTCAAGGGATTACTGTCCCAGGTAGACTTTTTCAGATTATACTAGCATATAGGTATATTTTACACATTAAATGAGGCTAAACTGTAGGCTGTTACCGGAGAAATAATAAGTTACAGTGAATTACTGCAAAATGTGCAAACTGTTGCCATTTGCAGTCCTTAACTGTTGCACAGTAGTTTATTCAGTTGCCAGCTTCATTGTTGTCAAATCTACAACGTGGAGGCACCTGGAGCCAAGCAGACAGGCAATATGTTTTCTGTGGAGTAATTAATATTCAATTCATTATAACCTCCATTGCTTTCTGTTGGGTAGGAGGAATGCAAAAAAAGATATTCTGAATTTTGAAGAGGTTTACCGTGTCAATTTGCCTCAAAGTCCAATAAGGGAAAAAAATATTGCGGTGGAGAATTTTTCGCAGGATGAACTACAACACATGCAGAGGGTTGTACTCTAAGTTAATACTCATTGATGGCTACTAATCAAATAGCGTGTTGACATCAAACTCTGCCTGTTACAACCAGCCTATCAGTGGTTTGACAAGTTACACCTGGAACAAGTGCAATCACAAGAGATCTATTGGATTAAAGAGGACAAAAAGCCTAACACGACCAGAAAGAGCACCTACTTTTTGTAGTATACACAATGTGAAGAAAAGCAGAACAGAGTTCTTTGTCTGTTGGTTCACAATTTGGTTCACTAACAGATGATTGAATGGCTGCTCATGTTGCCAAAACATTTGAAAATTGGGGAGGCATGTTTTTCATAACTCTCAAGGGAGTTAAACATTAACTCTCTAGCTCTCTTAGCTCAACAACTCGGATCCAGAGGAGTCAAATAACACTCACTGTAGTGTTGCTGCAACTCTTGATGTTTAGATTTTGTCTGAACACCAGTCTAACTCTGATCAATCGAACTCTGGCAAATTTGCTGTGTACATATGTGTACACCAGTGAAAAATAAAGTCATGTACCGTTTCTTGACTACTTCATCTTCACTTAACGGTATTTTCCAATATTTTCTTTTCAGTGAACAGTTCAGTATTTTCTACATATTGACACCAGTGAAAAATAAAGTTATGTACCGTTTCTTGACTACTTCATCTCACTTAACGGTATTTTCCAATATCTTTGTTTACAGAGAACAGTCCAGTATTTTCTACATATGACACCTGTCAAAAATAAAGTTATGTACCGCTTTTTGACTAAATAGTGGCTTGCCATATTTAGTACAGAGATAAACTGTTTTACATTTTACGGTCACTGACTGTTGCAATTTGACAGTTTTTTGCCGTAATTTCAACAGGCATTTTTTACAGTGTACCATATAATTAACACCTACATTACTTGATTAATTAAGGCATGTTTCCTTAAACGTAACTTAGTAAAACATCACATAAAACCCATGCTTAAAAATGAATGTATTAGTTTATAATCATTTATGTTTCTACTAACCTCTTAATCTTTGTGGTTTATTACAGTAGTGAAACATTTGTGAATGTAGTCATATAGCCTTATTATAATGGATGCCAATGAAGGGAAGGTTGCAAAACACAAACCCACACTTGTCCCTCTTATATGGGATCATGACTCCTGTCAATCTGTCCAAGATTGAGGTGGTCAATGCTTCAGGCCTTTGGTCTCATATGTAATTGCCCCTATAGCATATATTCTCAGAAGACATGATGTGACTATTTGGATCATGGAGTTTGTGTACCGTGTACAAAATTAGTTTTTAATTTCACAGTCTAGCTGCAGTGGACAGGTCACATATCGTTGCAGTCTTATTAATCCCCTGTGTCAATATAATGATTTTTTCCTCCCTTAGACAATCATCTTGCACTCTTTTGTGCCAAGCCCATACAGTACACATGGCCTGGTGGCTGGCATTTACACAGTCACATTATGTTGACCTGCAATGTAAGAAAAGACTTACGGATCAATGTAAAGTAATTATTTTTATCAACACAATAAATCCAAATGGCATGTCACCAAGCTGGGAATAAAAGAGGTTATTAATCTGCTGTCAGAGAAATTGCCTTCTATGCATGTGTAATAAAAATACCCATTTTTCCATTCCTTTCAGTATGAACAAGCCACATCTTATGATGGTGTCAAAAATATGGATTGTCGTATTTACTTTCATTTTCAGCTTGCCCTTTCATAGATGCCCTTTGATAGAATGTGTGCTGTTTGTGACTTGAAGCTATACTTAATTTCACTGTTTCACTGTCAGCCACACTGTCTAATAATGCAGTGACATTATGGACCAGCTGAAAAAGAACATTTTATTCACACTAATCTGCCATGGTCTGTCTCTGAATGGACTGTGATAGAAAGAGACTGTTTCCTTTGAGTCACTCATGGCATTATCAGGGACCAGTGAAAACTCCCACGCTTCGGGCTGGTTAAAGAGTTATTCTTTTTTCTTCATTGAACAACTGCAGAAGTGCTAATAGAATAAGCAAAATGAAATGGTCAAGGTGGTTGTTGCCCTCTGTTACGCTATTTCTGAAGTCAATAATGGACTTCTTTTAATTTGCATTCCTTATATTATCCTCAGGCCGAAGCTATTTAAAAAAAGGAGGTAAGAGAACACAAGCAGGCTTTTCTTGGAAATAACAGCACACACTGCCCAGCATACAGTACAGTGTGTCCTGCACCCTGTGCTGTGTGAATTTCCTGTGGCCCTGAGCGTAACCCTGTTGAACTGGATCCACAACGCAGTCTCACCCCAAGTAGTCAATTTCTGACTACCTTGGACCAGACGGCAATTTTTGACGTCTTGGGTATTCCTTCCACGTCACATTTTGACTATGTGGCCTAACCCTAAACCTATTCCTAAACCTAACCTCAATGACGTTATGCTGCCACAAGGGGGCGCCTTTGAGGACATAGTCAAAATGTGACGTGGAAGGAATACCCAAGACGTCAAAAATTGCAGTCTTGGGGTGTCAAAAATTGAGTAGTCAAAAATTGACTACTTGGGGTGAGACTGTGTAGGGATCCATTATTTAGGAGCCGAGAGCGGAGTTATTAGCAGGAGCGGCAGCAGCACGCAGGGCAGGGGTTGGAGGTTCAGATGCTAATGCTGTCGGCAGGGAAGCTCCTCAAGGCAGTGGCCTGATGACAAACCCAAGTTCAAACACAAAATGGGCGCTGAGCAAAGAAACGCACTGAAATGTCAATGAAGCTTTGTGCATGCATAGTATAGTTTTCTTCCCTTTCTTAAATGATTAATTAGGCTGATATCTCTGCCTTTGAATGTGATCCGTCAACATCAGTCTCATTTGTGTGAGAAATCAATGGGCTGTCAGTTGGACGCTGTCTGTTCTGAGTTTGATTGCACATTAAAGGGCCCTGGGTGCTCCATCTAGATTTGCAGCTGAAATGACAGTTGCTCACACTGGGTGTACGGGTTTGGGAATGACAGACTGTGGCTGAAGGGTCTGATTTACTGGACAACATAAAACGAGAAACTCCAAGCAAATCAAATAAGACAGCACATCCCTGTGCACAGCTGACAGCCAATGCAAGAGGGCCACATGTGACTCCATCAGCCACTGTCAGCAGCTGATAGGTTTGAGTTATGACAGTAATTAGTAGATTAGATTCAGCCCTTTTAAAATAGGATAGTACATAATATGTACTAATATGTATTCGTAGTACATAATAGTACATAATATGTATTCGCTACTTTATTTTCACGTGAAGGTTTTCAGTGGCATTTACAAACGCGCGCTGATGTGCCGGTAGCTCGCTGCTGCCACTCATATTCGCAAGACTAGCTCTATCCACAGCCATTTAATATCAGAGTTACGCCACTCCCATAGACCTCTATGGACCAATCTTTCCACAGCAATGGCGGCTCTCATGGAGCCTCACGGAGCGTTAACATGGAAATCCCCATTGACTTTAGTTCTATTAGAAGTTACTTAGTTCCAGGAGGTGGCGGTAGAACACAGAAAATGTGGTAAAGGTAATGTAATTTGTTTGTACTTAATCTTTGTTTGGTATGTGATGGTTCTGTGTTAGTTTCCAACGAACAGAAGTTTACTATTAAGAAACATTTTAATCTACGCGAATCACATCACCAACTGACTTCCTGGTCCCCGGTTTGCGCAACTCTGTTATTAGATGGCTCTGGCTCTATCAGATTCCTGTCGTGCGTAAGACACAGGTGACACGTGACACAGGTGCTTCATGGGTATTGTAGGCTCGCGAAATCGCATTGCATTGCGTTTGTAGCAAAGACGGTCCGAGGGAAAAAAATACAAAATGCGGTGCCTCATCATTTAGAATAGTGACGGACCCGCCAGAATGGCTAGTGAACCTTCGGTATCTACTAGCCAACGCCGACTTTCACCCGCATTTGGCTACCTGGCGTGTGTTAGTGTTAAGCCCTGGTACATATACCGAGCTTGACTATTAATTTGCTGTTGCAACATGGGAGGAAGCAAATTACCCACTGTGACTCGAGCAGTTAACACCTAAGCGTATGTATGTGATGCTGCTCCGTATTGCGTTAAATGTTCAGCATTAGCCCCTGGGCTGTGCGTAGGAAGGCATATTAATTGTAAATAGAGCTTCTCATTAACCTCTGTTGCACTGTTGACTCCAGGATCTCCTAATTACTGCTGATTTGTGTTCAGCTGCAAGAGCACGAGCTGGGTGGCTCAGAGGCTAGGGAAAAGGTCCAAGTCATCATTAGTTCTAAAAATGTTATCTATTTTTACTCTCATTGTTTGGGAAATGTTGACGGCCTGGCCTTTACACCACAAAGCGCGTGGTAGAGTGAGTGGAATACTGTCCTGTAGCTGCTATCGCTCACGATGCACGATGGCCAAGAATATCAAATTGTACAACCTCTCGGGAGGCCGTCCAACTGCTGCCGTGATGCTGCTGTGGTAATGGCCAATTCAATCATGCTCCACACAGATGGAGAGGCCTGGCATGTTGCTCATGCTCCATCAGCAGTGTCCCACCTAACATACAGTACTAGTGTGTGCAAGTGTCATTTCATTAATGCAGTTTATGACATGAGGGACAGAGCACCAGCCAAAATATTCCTGCCAATAGGTCTTTCTAGTGCACTGTGTAGTTTGGCAGGGGAGACATGCTGTCAACAAATGAAATGACATAGGTGACACAACGCCCACAATCAGTAATACCAAGACCAATTTCAAAGGTTACCTGCTCTAAAACGGGTGTGAAATCTTAAAAAATTGTTGACCTATTCGCTGCCTTCCAATCTCTCTTCCCTGTAAGCTGTTGGGCTGAAAAGCAAACACAAACAGTACTGCATCATATGCAGTCGGTGTTGACGCCAGACCTGTTCTTCTCCATTAGTCACACAGATTTATAGACCCTACACTGGAGTGGAAGGTTTTGATTGGGGACATTTTTTAAACAGCCTCTTGAGCACTCAAGCACTCATTCAAACCGTGTGGCAAACTCCTGCTTCGAGGGAATTTAGCCGAATCTCGCATAACCCACAGTGGCTGTGTGGTTCACATAACAGGCGTAGTTGACTCTTTATGAAAGTCTCCTCCAATTTAAGTGGAAACGCATACGTCCCCCGAGAGACACCGTAGGGATAACAGCAGCCGGCCCAAAAACCTCCTCCCTTCCCTCCAATTAATTAGACGGTGTAAAGGCCAATTTCCTACCAAACTTTTCTGGCCATGTGTGGCAGAGCGTGAAGTTGCTTTGACACGCATTCCATAATAAGCACGCACGGAGAGTGAAATAAAATGAGATGGTCTTGATATTTATTTTCAACAGTCCGGTTGACTTTCCATTAATTCAAGTAAAATAAACAAACAAAGGCTATAAACTTAGAATACACGCTATGCGGTCAAAAACTATTTCCTCTCCACGCTCTGTCTGCCAGGCACCTGTGAGTGTCCTAATTAAACATCAATCTGTGAGTCGCGCCACCAATGCGCGTCGGAGGGAGGGGTTCACAGTACCAAACTCACATCACAGGTGCGTTGGAAAGACAGAGGGTGATTAGGTCCAGGTAAGTATACACAGTAAAAAAAGAACTGTTGTTTTTACGGTAAATTGCCGGCAGCAGTGGTTGCCAAAGTCTACTTTTAAACAAATAACGGTATATTTCCTTTTTTACATTTTACGGTAAAATTATGGCAGCAGTGGTTGCCAAAGCCTACCGTTAAATAAATAACGGTATTAATATTTTTTTACATTTTACGGTAAAATTATGGCAGCAGTGGTTGCCAAAACGTACCGTTAAATAAATTACGGTTAAAAATTATATGATATTTTTATGGTGAAATAATGGTAGTACTAGATATCAAAACTATACCATTAAATTACGATACAAGTTTCCCCTCATGTACGGCAAAAACAAGTGTATACATTTTAAAACGCTGTGATTTTTGCAGTATTTTACCGTAAAAAAAGCATTGTACCATTAAAGGGGGGGGGGGTATGGGGCTAAGTGAATGTGTGTGTGTGGGTGTGAGTGTGTGTGTCTGCGTGAGGGGGGCTAATAAGGTGAGTGAAGGTGTGTCTGTGTGTGTATGCGTGTGTGTGTGTTTTGGACGGATTATATTCAGGTGAGTTCAATTAAAGAGTTACAATCAGACAACTGATTGCACTGATTATACTCATTTGAGTCCAATAAACATCAACTTAATTAGATACCTAAATAAATGCCCAATTGCCAGATTGTCTAGTGCAGGCAGGTGGACCAGTCTAGTATCATCAATGAAGGGTATGCAAATCCATTCTTTATTTTAAAAAGGCCTGAAAATAACCTTAAGGAAAATGAAGGCCAAAGCTAGCGGGGCAAGCAAGCTAACAAACAAGCTAGTTAGCAAGCCATGCAGTCACCCTTACAACCACCCTTACAACGTGACCTGCTAGCCGGGCCGGCCAGGCTGGGCCAGGCCAGGCGAGGCCGGCCGGCCAGCCGGCCAGCCAGCCGGCCAGCCAGCCTTACAGCCAGCCAGCCACCTAGCTAGCTAGCTAGCAACCAGTGAGCAGTACAATGCAACAGTCCCTGTTTAAATACATGTTCAAGTGAACCATGTGACCCGAGTGATGAAGCATTTGGCAGGTGCAGGCAGTAAGTTAATCATTGCATGACAGCCCTTAGCACTCAGGTGAGGTCAGGAATTGATTGATAGATTGATTTGGATGGGGTAGAATGACAGTTTCAAATAGACTGGGCTACTTCTAAGAGACTGAATCAAGGGATTACTGTCCCAGGTAGACTTTTTCAGATTATACTAGCCTATAGGTATATTTTACACATTAAATGAGGCTAAACTGTAGGCTGTTACCGGAGAAATAATAAGTTACACTGAATTACTGCAAAATGTGCACACTGTTGCCATTTGCAGTCCTTAACTGTTGCACAGTTTATTCAGTTGCCAGCTTCATTGTTGTCAAATCTACAACGTGGAGGCACCTGGAGCCAAGCAGACAGGCAATATGTTTTCTGTGGAGTAATTAATATTTAATTCATTATAACCTCCATTGCTTTCTGTTGGGTAGGAGGAATGCAAAAAAAGATATTCTGAATTTTGAAGAGGTTTACTGTGTCAATTTGCCTCTCAATCGAAAACTCTGATGGCAAAGCCTCAAAGTCCAATAAGGGAAAAAAATATTGCGGTGGAGAATTTTTCGCAGGATGAACTAGAACACATGCAGAGGGTTGTACTCTAAGTTAATACTCATTGATGGCTACTAATCAAATAGCGTGTTGACATCAAACTCTGCCAGTTACAACCAGCCTATCAGTGGTTTGACAAATTACACCTGGAACAAGTGCAATCACAAGAGATCTATTGGACTAAAAGAGGATAAAAAAGCCTAACACAACCAGAAACAGCACCTACTTTTTGTAGTATACACAATGTGAAGAAAAGCAGAACAGAGTTCTTTGTCTGTTGGTTCACAATTTGGTTCACTAACAGAGGATTGAGTTTGGTTCATTTATAGGGGACTCAGCAAAAATGGCTGCTCATGTTGCCAAAACATTTGAAAATTGGGGAGGCTTGTTTTCATAACTCTCTAGGGTGTTAAACATTAACTCTCTAGCTCTCTTAGCTCAACAACTCGGATCCAGAGGAGTCAAATAACACTCTGTAGTGTTGCTGCAACTCTTGATGTTTAGATTTTGGCTGAACACCAGTCTAACTCTGATCAATCTATCTCTGACAAATTTACTGTGTACATATGTGTACACCAGTGAAAATAAAGTCATGTGCCGTTTCTTGACTACTTCATCTTCACTTAACGGTATTTTCCAATATTTTCTTTTCAGTGAACAGTTCAGTATTTTCTACATATTGACACCAGTGAAAAATAAGGTTATGTACCGTTTCTTGACTACTTCATCTCACTTAACGGTATTTTCCAATATCTTCGTTTACAGAGAACAGTCCAGTATTTTCTACATATGACACCTGTCAAAAATAAAGTTATGTAGCGCTTTTTGACTAAATAGTAGCTTGCCATATTTAGTACAGAGATAAACTGTTTTACATTTTACGGTCACGGACTGTTGCAATTTGACAGTTTTTTGCCGTAATTTCAAAGGGCATTTTTTACAGTGTACATAACACAAGCGGTAAGTATGTGACACAAGCAGATAAACATAAAAAGGTAAGAATATAACACAAACAGGTAGCAGGTAAGTATTTAACCAACAAAAAAGTATCTCATTTATAGTTCACAATAAAACCTATAGCAAATGGATAGAAATCAGGAATATGGCTCCAACAGACGGAGTGACTCAAATCGCTTCATGTTCCTCATTTGATCATTCCTGTTAAAGCAAGGAGAGAAGAGGGGAGGGAAGGTTTTTCCTTCCCTCCAAGGCATATTAATACCTGGGCCTACTCTCTCCCTGTTTTGAAATATCAATTTTCAGTCTATTAGCATGGGACACACAGGCAAGCTCGTCCTGTCTCTTCAGATTAAGCAACATGAGTTGAGAAATCAAAGGCCATTACTCAGACGTGACAGGCATCACCTATTAGCCTAATGATAGCAATTCATCAGCTACACACATTTATCACACTAAAGCAAACAGCACCATGTCTGTGCATAAAACGTCATCCAACTTCTTGTGTTTGATGGCAAATATTATTCTCTTAAATACTACATATGCTTTTACAGTTTATTTCCTTGCTTAAAAAAACAGAACCTGGCCAATCGACCATATTCCTCATGGAATCACAAAGCATAGCGAAAGTCAGTAGTTAACACATGGAAAAATCATTCTTAAGTCTGCCTTTGAGAAAGACAACGGAATGTTCAGGGTGAGAGTGCATCTATCTCCAATGGGTTTGCACACTTTTGAAGTGAAGTTTTGGTGCCGTGAGTTGTGGGACTATAAGAATACCTCATAGTCCAGGAGTTTTGAGTCTGTGCAATATGATGCAGCGAGCTGCTTTATTTTACACTGATACAGTATGGTATTCCCACGGGAGCAGAGCCCCCCACTCTCTCTCTCTTTTGAAGTAACTAGATTGCAGAACAGACTCATATGTTGATTTTACTTTTTCGAAGGTGAACATCTCTAAAAAATATGTGTGCACTCTGCAATACCTCCCAGCTCTCTTCACCAACTGTTTCACAATTTTTTTTTCCAGAGTGGATTCACAGACATGAGACCCATAAGGATTCCCTTCACTTCCGATATTTAAAAAGTGACTTTAGCCTGTTTCTAGACAGCCCTGAAAAATATAGATAAATAAGTAAACTGTGTGCCTTCTTAAATGAATACCCAAGTGGAGCAGCCATTAGCGTGATGGCTCTCTTGGCAAGCCACTGCCGTTTTACAGAAAATCAAACATATAAATTACTCACTACCAGGCTTAAATTTTCATAGCTGAATATGACAGATTTAGCACACAGCCTTGATTCCAGTCCTCCAGTGAACCAAGCAAGTGTGACCAGAGGCAGGCT
>NW_026945566.1:657716-760216 GCF_034702125.1 Engraulis encrasicolus | reverse complement strand
CGGACGTCTGTTATTTTTCGATAACGGACGGGTTGGTCTATAACAGACCGCTGTCAATGGCAACAAGACTTTTCACTGCTAAAGCGACTTTTCAACAAGACTCTAATCAGCTGCTGTGATAGACAGCACCCGTTGTCCTGGCTACCGCTGTCAATGGCAACAAGACGTTCACTGCTAAAGCCACTGGCTTGTATACAAGTCAGTGGCTAAAGCGAATGTTTCATATCACTCCGCAGGGGGTCCGGTCTTTTGTCACTCTAATCAGCTGCTGTGATAGACAACACCTGTTGTCCTGGCTAGCCTACCTAGCTGTTGCCTAGCGGTGTTCCACAACGGCACTGTTTTGTTTTGCGCAGCAACAATCTTAACATTAAATAGGTCTAAAGAAATGTCCCCGCATGTGTGAATCATTTAAGTATATCCATATAATAAGCGGGTTAACTTTCGGCGAGTCGGTCGCTTTGTGGAATAGCAGCACTTCAGAGAGAACAAGACCCCTCCGCTCCGCGTCGGGGTCTAAAGATTCTCTCTGTCGTGCTGCTATTCCACGGTAGCGACCTTCTCGCCGAACGTTAACCCTTACATAATCGCTGCTACAACATGTTCGTTCCCATATCTTCATATATGGAGGGCTTTAATACTGTCGGCTTGCATGCAAATTCTTACCATTCATATATTTGTTGAATGAAAGTTAAAGGGAATTCTTGTTCAATGTGAAAGTAAAAGCTCAAGGGAGTTCAGGTAGTAATATACCTTCTCTCGATAAGGAATTATTTATGTGTTTGTTAAGAGTCGGATAACACAGTATTAACCATTATTCTTCCATAATTTATCATTGGTAAATCATTCATAAGCATCACTGCATCCACCTCAGTCTGTGTCTATCTGCAGGTCTTTATGTTATCTACAAGCTATTCCTCTACCTGCTGTCTTCCTGACAGACTGTCAGAGTTAAATTCCTCCCCTCTAGAAAACAAACTACCTATTCAGAATACAGAGAATATTTCATTCAGCAATATGTTTTGATAACCCTTAAGTTGAAGCCTTGTGATGTTAATTACCCAAAATATTCTCCCGTTTATCTCTGTCCGTTTATCCGTGCTAATAATAATTAATCTCTTTACTACCGTATACTCTTGATTTGGCCCATAAAATGCATCCATGATACATTTCCATTTGAGTGACATTTGAGAGTTTCTACCATGTCTTTTTTATGGGCACAATGCATTCTGTCCTGGAGTTGCACACATATGATGAAACCTCATGCTTGCACAGAATAGATCATTCAAACAAAACTTGGACTGAGCCAAATCCTTTGGAAAACTGAGTTATGTGGGACTATTTATGACCACATTCCTTTCGGCATAAATGATTGTCACTCACAGATTGTATTGAGTATTTTAAGATTGCTGAAAGTAACATTTCCATGTACAAACCTCTTTTTCCTCCAGTAATGCATTTTCTTTCATTATATGACTTTGTTAGATGATGAGACATGAGTACTTCTGCCCAAGAGCAACTGAATGCTTCTCACATGCATTTCTTAATTACCAGCATTCTGACATCCTCATTCATTCCCGTAATGCAAAACATCCTGCAAGCTACTCGTGAGTGTAAGTGACTGTTACAGCTCTCAGGGCTCATTTTATGCTTGGTGGAGTTCTGTCTGGTTTTCTGCTGTAGCTATGGTTTCTCCATGGAACGTCTGGGAACAAGCCTCCACAGAATAATGGTTGCCATGGTGAGTGAAGGTTATCAGGGAATTGTATCATTAAAGAGGGCATAGCTGTGACTACCAATGAAAGTGAATCCTCAATGGATCTGTTCTCATGTAGCTGGAATCATCACATCATGGCTTGATAAATAAGAAAAGCCTTTATTACTGTAGCTTCATCAACCTCCATGTTTTCACAAACCCTCTACTCCTAGGAGCTAATAGCTATTGCAACAAACAGATGCACGGCCTTGGTCCCTCAGCTATGCCCATTCTCTGGCATGAGGAGATGCAGCAGCTGCTGGGTCTAGTGGTCCATGAAGACCGCAGCCCCTCACAGCTGAACAAGAACAGCACGGCTGTCAGGCAGCCGCATCACGCACCAGGCACTGGCAGCAGAGGGCTGGACAACATGAAAGCACAAGGTCTCTCGCTCCCAGCACAGGCACAGGGAATGGCGAGAGGCATCCATGAACAGCTTAACATAAACTCCTTAGAAGATGTATGAATCACACAAGCTTGGCCTAAGGTTACGCTGTGTAAAAAAGCATCACTGATACATACACACGTCATCCGAAATATCTTTGAGTGCCACTCTGTCTTTCCAAATATAAACCCAATATTTTCAAGGAAAGAAAAGAACCAGAACAACATTTTAAAGAAGCCTTGAGCTCCATGCCCAAGTAGAATGGAATCAAACAGTACAGACTCTTCTCCACGGGGCGTCTCTGGCTTAAGACAAGGACGTGGAGAACCAGCGTGGGCTTACATTAATTTCTCTGTTAAGCACAGCCCCTTGCTCTTAGGCACTAATAATCCATTTGGATATGTCTGAATGAAGGCCCGGCTGCAGCTCTGCAGCGTGGGTAACGTGCGGCGCACTGCTGTCTGTAGCAGAGGCACCAGCTAATATGGCTCATTGTTTCTCGTTGAATCCATTAATAAGAGAAGAAAGACAATTAATGAGCTAGGCAAAGTGCTCAGAGAGCAGGGAGCTGATTTATTTCAACCTCCACAAAATCTTAATTGCTTCTGGCTTGTTCAAAAAAACATGTTGCGCTTTCATGAATATATACTCCATCTCTCTCGCTCTCTCTCTCTTTCTCTCTCTCTCTCACACACACATAGCCTATACAGACCCACATTTGGCGTGCTCATGCAATCATACACATGTGTATAAACAGAAACCGACTTACTGTAGATACATACACCCACAAACACACACATAGACAAATACACCACCCACCCACACCCTCAGTTACCCACACCCACAAACACAAGCGTGACATCATAATTACATGTGGAGAAAAAAGGTGAGGGGAAAATGGGCACACTTCTAATGTGCAGATACATTTTTCATCTTGCTAATGCACTCACAGCAGTGTACAAAAATGTATGATGTGTAACCGTGACTGAAATGGAGTGGCTCTCGTCTGAGGCGACAGAGCAGCATGAGGCTCTCATTAGCACCTGCTGGGTTCTCTGTCAGCACCTGTGCAGACCATACGGAGTTGGCCAAACACCTTCTCCACATTCCTCCTCCCTTTAAGGACCCTCCGTTTATCCAGAGGGTAAACATGGCAATGAGCACTGAATGGAGAGCTGTGATTTTTCCAATTCACGCCGAGAACCCATTTCCTGGCAGCTTGCATTGCTTGTGTCTGTCATCCCAATACTTATGTAATTAAAACCCGACTTGTCTAGTACTCTGCTGGGTTGGAATGTACCCCCTCGGGTGTCGAACTCTCTTCAGCACTCTAAAATGGTGCATAATTGAAGAGGATGATGATGATTGCGATGTCAACCCCCACTGGTTCAGCTGTGGCAGAGTAAAATTATCCGAGGTTCCTTAGTGGAATTCAACAACAGGAGGCATGGAGATTGACACCGGACCTACTATTCCTGTTAAAGGAACAGACCACTCTTTTTTGATTTTCGCATATTTGCAGTATTTCCAAGCATTATTCATGAATGTGCATATCATTTTTGTCTATGTGTTTGCATTGCCCCGTTTAACGGTATAGCCAAATTAGGCATAGTAATGCAAGTCTATGGTACAAAATAAAACATCATCAAATGTACGTATAAACCATTTTAAAATTAATATAAAATTCACCACAGTGTAAAACGGAAATTTAATTCTGTCCAGTGATGACTTTTGGCTTGATGCTAAAGATACCAGTTACTTCCAGTGATTATGCTAAGCTATGCTAATAATTCTGATCCAATAAATCTAAGTACTGAAAACACTGAGAAGAAAATAATATGCACATTCATGAATAATGCTGGGAAATACTGTAAATATGTGAGAATCAAAAAAGGGTGGTCTGTTCCTAAATGTGTCTTTCCTACTGTGATAGTTTATATTATCATGTTGCATTTAGATGCACTTAGCAGCCTGGATGTTGTCTTTACTGTAAATTAATAGACATGTTTTAGATCATCACTATGCCTACATATCTTTTCTCTCAGAAACCCTTACATGAGCTATCTCAAATCTCATAGTATTCCATGAGACTGGCTTTGAAATGACATACAGCATAATGAAGATCCAATAACAGCTCCATAGTTTACAATTTACAACTTTGCTGTTGGCGTAGTTGAACACTATATACGACATTAGTACACATAGCTGCCATGGTTAGTAGCAAAACTGAACGATTGAATTTTGTATGGGATACGTATAGGCCTGTATTAAAGCTCAGATTTGTTCCATACTTGTGTGAAATCCTGCCCATTACAATTTCATTCAGAGGAATATCACAGAAGTACTAAATTATGCATCCTAACCACATACATGTTACAGTTTTGTTGTCGGCATGCGCCACTCAGCCCAGGCTATACGGTACCTCATCACTGCATTCCGACGGGGAGCCATGGAGATTCCATTCGAGGAGAGTGACCTCATTTTCCGCCACAATTTTTGCTCATGATATTTCATGTAAAGCCAGAGTGAGGGAAGGGCTAACATGAAACAACTAATGTGTGGATTCACCAGGCTGGTGGACTATTAAATATGACAGGCCCCTCTGTAGCGCTGCCACCCAGCCCAGTTAAATGCCATCTGCCATCACGCTGCATTAGTGATGCCACATTAGACCAGGTATGACATGAATATTTTACAAGTCCAGGTGGGAAAATTTGCTGATCTTGCACATCACTGCTCCAGCCAACTATTATTTCTAAAGCAAGACCTTGGACATAATACTGTCCGACTCCTCGCATGTATGGCAAGCGTAGCATGTATGACAATCTCCCTTTTTACAGCTTGTTCAAACACAGACTCACTGTTGACACACACTCACACTCCAGCTCCAGCTCTGCTTTGAGAGGAGACAGCATCTGTCCTTGTGTAAAGGCTACCATGGGACGGATAGCATGGAGAAACAGGGAAGGTCGCCAGCCCACTCATCAATTTCATCACCATTAGAATGGGGAGTAAAGCAAAGAATAGTTCCCCCCCTGCACCTCTGGCACACAGTGGGCAGTGTGAGGCCAGTAAAGTGCTGCTTTTATGGGCCTGGGTCTGCTGGACAGCTGCTGTCCTCCCATTAGAAGCTCCCCTCTCTGGCAGGTGCCAGTGGCCACCAGATGCAGCGAATGTCCGTCTCCCTGAGACCAGGCCCATCATTAAGCCATTGCTCTGCAGGCAGGGAGGGAGGCAGGCAGGGAGGGAGGGAGGCAGGGAGGTAGGCAGGCTGGTCCGCTGGGCACGGAGGGAGGCAGGCAGGGAAGGAGGCAGGCAGGCTGGGCCGCTGGGCACGGAGGGAGGCAGGCAGGGAAGGAGGCAGGCAGGCTGGGCCGCTGGGCAGGCAGGGCCGCTGGACAGGGAGGGAGGCAGGGAGGGAGTCAGGCAGGGGGAAGTCAGGCTGGTCCACTGGACAGGGAGGGAGAGGCTGTGGCAAGAATAATCCCACTTCTAACCTGTCCAGATGAATAATACACGGCCCTACCAGACGGACGTTAAACAAAGCCAGAGCAACAACTCAGGAGACCGACTGCTCTTCATCAGTCAGCGTATCCCAGGTGAAAAACCCATATACTTAAAGTGCACTTTTTTTGACCGTACTTAGTACAAAGTGTACTATTTTCGGCGATTTAAAGTGCGCTTCATTGCACTATTAGTGCGCTGAAGCACTACTAAAGCAGTACTTCAGCACACTTGCAGCACACTGAGGATGCTAAATTGGCACCGCTTTTGGACAACTTTAAGTGCACTACAAGCATACTTTAGAAAGTATGCTCCAAACACGCTTTTCATGCATTCGTATGGCATTAATAGTGTGCTTGAGTACACTTCTATAACATTTTATTGTTACTAGAAGTACAATAAAAGTATATTAACTTCATGCTTCTTTGGACTACATTTGAACATTTTAAGTATGTAAAAAGTATATCATATTAAGTATTGTAAATATATAACAGGTATGCTTGAAGTATATTTACAGTACACTCCCAAGTACAACGAATAATATAAATGTAATATTACAATCTATGCTGGTTCTCAGAGCTTGTACATTACACACGGCCACATATAGTAGTGATACAGTAGTGATACAGTATGCATGCCTTGCACAACTGGCATTTACAATCATTGCATTGTTACAGAGATTTCGGATACACATTTCACTTTATTTCATTCATGTTACACCTTCAGTTGATCATTTGAATTGATCACGAATGATGACCCTTGATGCTTTGTTTGAACAACTAGTTCCAACTTACCTCCCACCGAGGTATTATGGGAAGTGTGAGTCTATATATACCAGAACATATACGTGACCATCATAATGACGGTGGGAACATGGCCATTTTTTGTGTACCACTTTAAAATGTTAAAACTCCTACAATAAATGCAGAATATAACAATGAGTAATATTTTCATGCAAACCAAAGATATTTAGAGGTAAATGGCTTTCTGTTTGAGAAATTTAGCTCCAAGAAGTGCATTGCATGATGGTACATGCATGATGATGCATGATGGGTAAATGCACTTTGTGTAAGCACACTTTGAATATATTTGGATGAAGCACAATCATAGTGCACTTAGAAAAAGTATACTTCCAATATGTTAAAGTGATTTACTTTAAAGCACACTATAGAAAATCACACTTCGAAGTCACTTGGGTGAAGTATAATCAAAGTGCACTTAAAAAAAGTGCAATTGCAATATGTTATTAAAAAATACACTTTTAGTAAGTTCACTATTAGAAAACTATTAGTATATTCTTCTAAATACACTTTAGCCAAACATCTTCTAAGTGCACTTTATGTATGGTTCGCAAAGTGTACTTTCTTTGAGAGCAACTTAATTACATCTAATTTTAAGTACACTTTAAATAAGCATATTGTAAACATACTTTTTCTTAGCACAAAAAGTGTGAGTGCGCTTTTAACATGCTAAGTACACTTCAGTCGTGCTTTTACTGTACTAAATTGAACCACTTTTTCACCTGGGATAAGCGAAACACCTCTCACTCACTCTGTTTTCTCCTTTCTGGTGTAAACTGGATCATATTTGGATGGATATAGAGCTGATTTTTTTCCATTGGATAAATCAGATCCTATCTGATTGACCCATTTAGTCTAGAATGCTCACCGTCTTTTCTATCTCCTTGCCCAGTTGTGCAAAGCACCTTTATGTCTGTGGGGCACTGAATACTCCATTACACAACCTCAGTCAGTAGTGGTACTACTACAAAGACATTCTGAGCACAGCTGAGTGAGTCTGGATAGATAATACATCCACTTCTTAGCAGCTGCTTCTTAAAATTCACATGCTCAGCCCCGGAAATGTTATAAGGAATACTTTTTTGAGCTCAGTGTAGATGGGGGATGAGAAGGGAATAGATGAAGAGAGGGACCGGGTAATAGTTCCTTAACCTGGTGTTGAATATGCAGATGCCTGTGGCCACTTAAGCCATTTACACAGTCTACTTTTTTCATTGCATTAATCATGATCACAATGAGCTGGTATAATGTGATACACTATAATACGGTATAATGTGATACACTGCACTATAATAAAATAATAACCGCAATTTTTTTCCCGTTGTTTGGATGTCTAACATCACACACAAAACATTGGCCTTCTATCAAGCAATCCACTACAGTCTCCTTTTACCCATCACATTAATCATGACCACTGTGACCTGAATAATGTGAATACAATTGCTACTGAACTGTAACAAAACGGCTCATTTTTCTGCTGCTGGAATATCTGAACACTGCAAAAAAACATAGCCCTTCTTTCAAGCAATCAAAAAACTACAACTCTACTCTTAATCCCCTGTCTATGCATTAGTGATCGGATTCACACAAGCCACTCAGTGACTAGGCAGTTCGAATCCCGCCCAATGTCAAGATCAATTCCCTTGATTTATTCCCATGCTACCAAATGAACAGCGGCAGAGTCCCATTTGGATGTATTAGCCAAAAACAAGAGGAAATCCATGCTTAATAGGGGCTTTCTGACAATAGGACTCCAATAAAAAAGCCCGGCAAGGCAGAGGATGGAAAGCAATCACACTAGAGCTGCCTTGTTGTGTATGTGATTATCTTTGTGAGTGGGCAATGTAAACGCAACATGGCACTGTCCCTTTTGGGATGCTTTGCTTCTGCAGTATAATATGAATGGAGCCATTATTGTGCCCCTGAATGAACCACGAAGAGCCTCTTTTCCCGGCACAATAGTCATTAGGACCATGACTCAATTTCAAACGCCAGATCGGTATTAGGCAGCTGGACTGGAATTCACCACAACAGAATTTATGCTGTTTACACTTAATGCCAGTGGATAGGGACACTGTAATGGTGCATAAATGGTGAAAACAGATCCACCTGTTTCATCTTTTAAGAAGAAAATAACCACAATAACAACAAATTTGTTGATGATTTCACACCTAATGTTTTGGGCAAATGATAGCACACCTGTTCTCATTACAATGAGGGATGCTTAATAACATGAAGGACAAAATAAACTCCCTACAGTAAGTGCCTCATGCGTGATTAAAAGACCTAGTTACAATATCAAAAGAACATGTCAAATGCAATGCATTTAAGAAACACTGAGTCTAAATCAAAACATGTTGAATCAGTAAGCCAATTTGGAGCAAGCAAAGGGACAGGGAAAGCAAACAAAAGGGAAAACAAATTTAAAATGGACACTGACATGAATGCTATATGGTTCACATGCAGTTATTCATGTGGTTTTGCTGTCATTAGATTTAGAGCATGTATAGGCTGTGTCATATGCAGGAGCGAGTGCCGTATAACTGCCAGTGGCCCCATTCTCTGGTGATCATCTATCAGACAGCTTTGATGTAGCATCTCTCTTTGACACATGCATCATAAATGTCAGTGCAGCGCTGAATGTCAGGGGGATGAATGTCTGTATGTTTTCGCACACCAGACCAAAGGCAAAGGAGTTGAGGACTTGTGCCTGTCGACCAAATCAAGACACCTCTCAGTCAGCAGCAGCAAATGGCTTTTCTAGCTTTGCATCCTCATTAGTAGTCTGTCGCACTCCAGTGGTGTTTAATTGCAGAAATATGTCAGAGTGTAATTATTGCAATCATCTTCATTTTAAAAAGCGACTGCTTGCCTGAGCAAAGAGCCACAGTGACACACTGATGATTCTACAGCTGTCACAACATGTTTCATTTTCCACATCTCAGATTCTACACACTGAGTTACCATCATGCGATGAAAACCCATTTAACAAGGTTCAGGAGGTTAAACAAATTGCCCACTAGTTGATTTCACCAATTCTTTACTGAATGACATGGGGTTCTCTCTCTCTCTCTCTCTCTCTCTCTCTCTCTCTCTCTCTCTCTCTCTCTCTCTCTCTCTCTCTCTCTCTCTCTCTCTCTCTCCTTTTTTTCTTGCTCCACACACATATGCCATGACAGCTTTCCCACTGTGGCCTGTGAGGATGGCCTAGTCATAATAGAACAGGGCTCAGTGTCAGTGTGTATGTGGTGGTGGCATTTCAATAGAAATGACCTTCAAACAAGCAAGGGTGACACCACTACTGAAGAAGCCAACACTGAACCCTGCTAATGTTGAAAACTACATACCGGTCTCACTGCTTCCCTTCCTGGAAGACACTAGAAAGGGCAGTTGCAAAGCAGGTCACCAACTTCCTAAACGAGAATGGATTACTGGACCCAAAACAATCTGGTTTCAGAAGTGGACACTCAACTGAAACTGCGCTACTCTCAGTGACTGAAGCTCTAAGGACTGCAAGAACGGAAGGACTATCCTCTGTCCTCATCCTACTAGACATGTCTGCAGCCTTTGACACAATCAACCACAAGATCCTCCTGAGGATACTCACGGCCATGGGAATCACTGGCATTGTCCACTCATGGTTCAACTCCTACCTATCTGGACGCACCTTCAGTGTGTCATGGCAAGGGAAACTGTCTACGACTCACACCCTCTCCACAGGGGTACCCCAAGGATCAGTGCTGGGACCCCTTCTGTTTGCAATATACACCTCCTCCCTGGGACGTGTCATTCAAACACATGGGTTCTCCTACCACTGCTATGCTGATGACACCCAGATGTACCTGTGGTTCCGTCCAGAGGACACCACGGTATCGGCACGCATCTCTGCCTGCCTCACTGACTTGTCAACATGGATGAAGGACCACCACCTACAGCTGAACCTGGCCAAGACAGAGCTCCTGGTGATCCCAGCTAAAGAGTCTCTCAGTCACAACATGAACCTCAAGATAGGCTCCACCATCGTGACCCCAAACAAAGTCGCAAAAACCTTGGTGTCATGATTGATGATGAGCTGTCAAGCTCCAACTACATCAACTCAGTCACCTGGACCTGCCGATTCCAGATGTCCAACGTACGGAATATCAGACCTGTGCTGACACAATATTCTACACAACGACTGGTCCAGGCCACGGTCCTGTCCCGCGTTGACTACTGCAACTCACTCATGACAGGTCTACCTGCTTGTGCGCTAAAACCTCTGCAGATGATCCAGAATGCGGCGGCACGCTTGATATTCAATCAACCCAAAAGGACCCATGTTACTCCTCTGTTTATTGAGTTGCACTGGCTACCGATTGCCGCCCGGATCAAGCACAAGGCTTTGACCCTTGCCTACAAAACCATCGCAGGAAAGGCCCCAGCTTATCTGAAGGACCTACTAACGCCTTATGTTACTGGAAGAGAACTGCGCTCATCCAGCACAAGCCGTCTGGCTCTGCCATCCAGTCGCTCTAGGTACTCCCAGTCAAGACTGTTCTCCGTTGTTGTACCCAAGTGGTGGAACGGTCTCCCAGAGGCAGCAAGACTAAGCACATCTCTTGCAGCCTTCAAGAAACAAGTAAAGACCTTTCTCTTTAGAGAGGAGCTACTAAACTAATGCTTGAGCTGGTCTAGCCCCAGGTCAGACTCTTGACATGATGTTTAGTTTAGTTTAGTTTAGTCTAGTTTAGTTGAGTGTGTGCATCTGCGTGTGTGCATGTGTTTGTGTGTGCCCTGTGTGTGTACTCTTTATTAATAATAATTTAAAAAAAACTAACCCCTCTTTGCAACTGCACTTGTTCTGTATATTTCCTGTGCACTTTGTATTTGCTTGTGATGTTGGCTTGATTATGTCCTCTTTTGAAAGTCGCTTTGGTTATAATGTAATTATGAGTCATTCTGCATACATACATATGGCACATTTATAGTCACCGGCTGGCAATGGCAAAGTCGTGTCATGTCATCTCATCAATCTCTCTCACTGCAGAGTACAACAAAAGGGATTGTTTACCTTCATTAGTTCCTGTTCATCAGTAAGTGTTTACTTTTTGTATATCTGAAGGACAAGGTAGAACTTGCATATTGCATGTTCCATTTCAATACACTGCATGCCATGGATGACTTACATGTACCTGTATGTCAAATAACACTAACAATGAGGTGGCTGACAATATTGGCCTAGAGTAGGCTACAGACTAAGGTGTCTGAAAATCAAGACGGATGGGCCTGGTGGATGATGCCACAGTCTGTGTTTTCAAACCCCTCCACAATATGGCCATACACCACATGCAGGTAATTACGGATTCAGTGAGCATCTGGTTACTCTTGCCAGGCACATTTGATTAGGTTAACGGCAGGGGAAAAACTCTCATGGAAACATAGTTCTTCATACAGCAAGATGGCAACATTGAGTCTGTGCCAGCAAATCAAGCCTCAGGCCAGGTCCATGCTGAAACCAGGTGTGTTTATTATAAACCAGTGACTAATGACCTGCATATAAGGTCAAAAGAATTTAAAAAGGTTAATGCACAATAATGAGTTTGTTTTTCAAAATTGGCATTACACCTTGTGTTTAAGATACCACAAAACAACCCTGCAATTTTCCTCCGCTTGACCACAAGCTTGATTTGACAGAAATAGAAGAAACAGGCAGGTGAATCTGTTGCTGAGTTTAAGTGCTGTCTGACCTCTCTGTGGTGACTTGGCGCAGGACAGAAATAAACTGCAGCCGGCGAGCTGGAGGCCCCAGGACGACGTTCCCTTATTGGGGACAGATGGGATCCGTGACCTCACTAGACAGGTCATCAGCTGGGAAAATTAGGCCTTTCGTCCTACCGCACTTTTCTCTGTGGATTACTGACCAGAAGCCCTATTGGAAGAAATTAAAACATGGGGCCACGTCAATTTTTGCTCAGAATTCAATATGGCCACCATTTTCCAAAATGACTTGTTTTCATGCATTATTACATTGTACTATAAAGGTGATATTCATGAATGATTAACTACTTTCAGCACTAATCTGTCCTATTTCCTTACATACATGTTTACAAAGGTTGACTAAACTAAAACAAATGAAAATAAAGTTGGCCACCTTGCAATATCCAAAGGAAAGTGCTGAAAATAATGATTGAATTGCACATAGAGTGTCTATGGCTGGGAAAATTAGGCCTATTGTCCTGTCAGGGTTTTCACAGTGGATTACAGACCAGAAGGCCTATTGAAAAAGATTCACCCGCTGGTTGCCATCGCAAATGTGCTCCAAAATCCAAAATGTTTTCTCTGTTTTTCAGAATGGCAGACTTTCATATATATTTTTCTCAATACTGTAAGACCGTGATTATCAATAAAGACAACCTATTTTCAGTGAAATTCTGTCCTATCTCCTATCTACAGACGTGAGTACAAAGGTTGGCAAAAGAATGATGTAAATATATATCTTGCCCCTTTGAAATATCCTAAGCATTGTTGTCAGAAAATGACTGAATTACACATACACAGTTGACTGCTGAAAAAAGGCTATTGACCTGCCAAACTTTTCACATTAGATTACTGACCAAACATTTTTCAGGGCCTACATTTTTTTGCATAAAGCAAGGGTGAGTGTGCGTGTGCTGTGTGCCCGCGTGTATCCCACGCTCATCTTTCCCCTGCTCTGCTCTGCAGTGTCTTTCCCCCCCAAACTATTCTGCCTCCACCACCCCCTCACTCATCCCCCCCACACACTATTCTGCCCCCCAACCCCCTCACTCATCCCCCCCATGCTACTCTGCCCCCCGACCCCTCACTCACCCCCCCACTATTCTGCCCCCCACGCTCACCCCCCTGACTCATTCTCCCCCCCACCCCCCCACAAAATACTCGCCCACCCCCCATCCAATGTGAAAAGTTTGGCAGGTCAACTTACTCCCCCCCCACACACACACCCACGCACTATTCTGCCCCCCCTGAACCCCCCACACTATTCCCCCCACGACCTCACTCATTCCCCCACACACTAATATGCCCCCCACCCCCTAATTCAACCCTGACTCATTACCCCCACCCCCCACTCTGCCCTCCTACCCCCGCTCATCCCCTCATTCATCCCCCCGCTCCTCCACATCAGTCGCTCCCCCCTACCCCCCCACCTTACCCCCCCCCCCCCCCCCCCCCCCCCAACACACACACACCCGGTCTACTGTGTCTATGTCAGTGTTTGTAAACAAGCACACTGGTCACACACACTTGAGAAAAGCGCACTCAGGCACACACACGCAAACGCAAACACAAACGGTGGGGGGAGAATGAGTCAGGAGGGGTGAGCGTGGGGGGATGAGTGAGGGGGTTGGGGGGCAGAATAGTGTGTGGGGGGGGGGGGGGGCAGAATAGTGTGTGTGGGGGGGAGATGAGTGAGGGGGTGGGGGAGGCAGAATAGTGTGGGGGGGAAAGACACTGTAGAGCAGGGGAAAGATGAGCGGGGGATACGCACTGGCACACACGCACGCACACTCACCCTTGTTTTATGCAAAAAAATGTAGGCCCTGAAAATGTTTTGGTCAGTAATCTAATGTGAAAAGTTTGGCAGGTCAATAGTCTTTTTTCAGCAGTCAACTGTGTATGTGTAATTCAGTCATTTTCTGACAACAATGCTTAGGGTATTTCAAAGGGGCAAGATACGGTATATATTTACATCATTCTGTTGCCAACCAATGTACTCACGCCTGTAGATAGGAGATAGGACAGAATTTCACTGAAAATAGGTTGTCTTTATTGATAATCATGGTCTTATAGTATTGAGAAAAATATATATGAATGTCTGCCATTCTGAAAAACAGAGAACATTTTGGATTTTGGAGCACATTTGAGATGGCAACCAGCGGGTGAATCTTTTTCAATAGGCCTTCTGGTCTGTAATCCACTGTGAAAACCCTGACAGGACAATAGGCCTAATTTTCCCAGCCATAGACTCTCTATGTGCATTTCAATAATTATTTTCAGCACTTTCCTTTGGATATTGCAAGGTGGCCAACTTTATTTTCATTTGTTTTAGTTTAGTCAACCTTTGTAAACATGTATGTAAGGAAATAGGACAGAATAGTGCTGAAAGTAGTTAATCATTCATGAATATCACCTTATAGTACAATGTAATAATGCATGAAAACAAGTCATTTTGGAAAATGGTGGCTATATTGAATTCTGAGCAAAAATTGACGTGGCCCCATGTTTTAATTTCTTCCAATAGGGCTTCTGGTCAGTAATCCACAGAGAAAAGTGCGGTAGGACGAAAGGCCTAATTTTCCCAGCTGATGACCTGTCTACACGGCCTGGCTTTGGAACGCTGTTGTGTGCTTGCATCAGAGTCTGTGTGGCATATGTGCTCTAGTATAGAAAACATGAATTTAAAAAGGATCTCTGCAAATCAAAAGATAATTACAAAAATAGGCTATTAAAACAAAGTGTTTATCATGTTTACTTTAAAAATTGACATATTTCTTAATTTAATGTATTTTTAAGCTCATGGTTAAAAATGTAAATGAAGTAAAATCAGATATTGTATTGTTATTTTTCAAGGGGATGACAGTGGTCAAAAAAGGGGGCATGCATTGATTATAGTATCCCGCAAACAACAGTTTCTTGCAGTGAAGCTAGCAGCAGTCATATGTGCTCCCAGTAATTGATTACAAATGGTAAAAGTGGATCCTCTGCCTGATAGGCTTAGTGCAAATGAGATGCCTCCTGCAAAGCATAAGCTGCAAGATAATAGATTTATCCTTCACCTTTATTCTGCTTTTGCATATGCTATCTGATGGCTTTAAAGGGGATTTATGGCAGAACCAGCAGGCTACAGTAAAGCATCCCTTGTTACAAACACATGCAATTAAGTTAGCTTTAAAGCCAGTTACAACATCCCATCAGGGTCATCCTCTCAGTTTAAGTAATTTGTTGGTTTGCAAAGCGGATTTGGAATTGAAATGGACCTGATCTTTTTCAGTGTGTCTGTTCTCTTCCCTCTCATCTCCCTCTTCCCTTCATTCCCTCTCCCCCTCCCTCTCTCTCAATGGATAGATTATAATAATCAGGGGATTGTATAATGAAAGAGACCTCCATGGTGTTTCAACATCATACCCAAGGTCACCCTTCTCCATATAGCTTATAGGCACACAGAGAGGATAGCAGCCTCATTCCCCACTTCAACAGCCACAGTCTTTTATTAGACATACAGTATGTTTAAGTTGAGAAGTTTTGCAATGCTCTGTGGTACTAAACTACAACACCATCAGCCTTAGAAACAGCACCATGGAATATAATGCATTTGTCATTCACAAATTGTTTTCTTCTACAAATGTACAATTGTTGTACATTTGACATTTCAGTTCACAGCCAGAACGATGAGTCTGGGGGGGAGTGAGTGTGGGTGCAGAGGCATGGAGGCCTCCCTGTGATCAGAAGAAGTCTCTCACTCCTGATTGCGAGGCCCCATAATTAAGATAAATGAACAATGCTTAGTCATCTGGATAATAGGATGTGGGAGGCCTGAGTGCTTTATCCTCTCTCAGACAGGACGGAGGTACAGTAATGGGGCATTGGCACTTTGAAAATGAATTAGCAAGTCTCACACCACGTTTGATGTGCAGAGAATTGTGCCGGAAACACATGAAAGTAACGGCATTGTGGCAACACCTCAGTCAATTGTAGTGATTACAGAGTGCTGCACTTCAGGCATGGACACAAAACACTGTGTCTTTACTGAATTGTCCTCTGATGCTGACAAATTATTTTTGCGGTCACAAATAAATCACTCGGCCTGAACAGGTTTGGTGTTTGGTGCCAGACACAATGGTCCAATTGCACAAAGTGGCACGAATTGCTATTCTTACATCTTCCAGAAATAACTGCTCCAATGACGTGTGAAGGTTTTGAAAAATAAACCCTTTGTTATCCCATTGATTTCCATTATTGTGTCATGTATTGCTGCTCCATAAAATGGCTTTGTTGAATTTCCTATCGTTACATTTTTCTTCAGAATGGCAGTGGAATTTTTTAAATTGTGAGCTGCTCCAGTTTTTCGCACCATATCATGCAGACACAGGCAGTTTTTCTAGTCTTAGGTTTGCTCTGAAGTTCATAAGTTAAACTCTGGCTTTGTACAAGGGTTACAGAAAGACTTACCAGTGATTGAACTTAACCTTATCAGCTACTATACCAGCCACAGACATTTTTTCTACGCTAAATATTTCAACATATCTTTCTTTTGAATGAGGAAGATGTTTTGGACTTTCTACCATAGTAGTCATTTAGCAACTAAAAATGGAGGTATGCTTTCGTGACACCCTGTTCATTTTGTGACAACCTGTTCATACATTTTGACACAGCAATTTACAGCACACAGTGCTCACTGTAATTACTCCTCCCACCAACCTGGCGGGTCGGGAGTTTTGGACCACAAGTCTGATGCCCTTACCGCTTACCCTGCCATGACTGCAAATTCAGAAATTGTAATGTGGAATTCATAAATAACACTTTGCCTAATCTAGAGGTGGTAACAGAAAGAGAAGGTTTGAGGGTGGTGTACACGTATGCACTCCAAACATTAATTAATTCTGCTGCCTAAATAGCTACTTTGTGCTGTCTGTTATTTATTACATTAAACAGATGTAAGACAGTTTTAGATATTTAACAATATAGGGCTATTTTCAAATCTGCCATTCCCTTGCTGATTATGTGTGTATGTGTGTGTGTGCACAAGCATGCTGTTTGTTTTCAAACATCTGACATTTCTCAGTTTTTTTGCATTCTCAAGAGGCTAATTATTAGAGGCACAGAGGGTTTTGTCACAAGGAGATGAAGGCATGAGCACTGGTTGTCTTCTGTCAGACAGCTCTCTCCCTCATATTCTCTCTCTCCGTCTCCCTCCCTCTTCCCCCCTCTCTCTCTCTCTCTCTCTCTCTCTCAAGCTGTCACTGAATCACCATCACTGCCTGGAGCCAGAGTGGCACCGTCTCACCTTGCTGGAGGCGGCTCTCACCCTCGCAGTTCCCCTCCCCAGCCCTGTGAGCTCAGGTGTGGAGGAGCAGGGCCTGCCCAAGCCTTTATGGGGCCCTAAGCAAAATTTAATCAGGGGCCCCCATACCACCAGAGAGAGAAAGACCCCACATCCCTAGGCTGTACACCCCACTCTTACTGCACTGTCTGTTTGACTGTAGAAGAGAAATGAATCACACTGTCAGCTGGCCCTGAAAACATGCGGCAACCAACTCAGCCAGCCCCGACTGGCCTACCATCATGTGCTATCGCCTGAGTGAGCAGATACAGCACCTTTCACACATGCACACAGACACGCAGATGCACAGACACGCAGACACACAGGCACGGAACAGACACAGACACAGATGGGCACACACACACACGCACACATACACAAACAACACAGGGAACACACGTGCACACACAAGCAAATATGACCAATCATGGAAAAACATGCTTACACCTACCAGACGAATAGATGAACATACACAATAGAGGGAGAGAAAGAGAAAAAGATTAAAAAATGCTTAGTGGCAAATGGAGAGAAAGAAAGAAAGAAAGAAAGAAAGAAAGAAAGAAAGAAAGAAAGAAAGAAAGAAAGAAAGAAAGAAAGAAAGAAAGAAAGAAAGAAAGAAAGAAAGAAAGAAAGAAAGAAAGAAAGAAAGAAAGAAAGAAAGAAAGAAAGAAAGAAAGAAAGAAAGAAAGAGTATGTATCTGGCAGAGCACTTTTCTCCCCTGAAGCCTGGGCACCTCAGACTGGAGCAGGCTGGCCCGTGAGACAGAGACAGAGCTGCGATTACCAAGAGCAGAGTTACCTAGATCCTGACATCTGCTGTGTGGCCTCACGCCAAGGAGAAGGAAGAGGAGGACAGGAGGGTAGGAGAGGACAGGAAGAAAGAATAAACAACAAACAGACAAATAAACAAGAGTGAGGTGAGCGGTATTGAAAATAACAAGAGAGTTGAAAGTGGGGTGAAAGTGTAGTAGAGTGGTGAGGTGTGGAGGAGAGAGCTCCTCGGGCTGCAGAGCTCTGTGTGAGTTGTTGGGCTGATGAATGTGTGGAGCCATGGTGCAGATAACAAGTGGTCGAGGGCCTCTGTTGCAGCAGCCTGCTCTTACACCATCCCACAGCAGGCTATAGTGTGTGTGTGTGTGTGTGTGTGTGTGTGTGTGTGTGTGTGTGTGTGTGTGTGTGTGTGTGTGTGTGTGTGTGTGTGTGTGTGTGTGTGTGTGTGTGTTTGTGTGTGTGTGTGTGTGTGTGTGTGTGTGTGTGTGCGTGCGTGCGTGCGTGGGTCTGGGTCTGCGTCTGTGTGAGGGATTTCTCCCCCGTGAGTGCCCACATATTAGCCTAGAAATCTAGACGCCCCTAGCGACCGCACGGGTCTGGCTGCGCTAGGCTACCCACATATCTCTCTGATACCCAAAAGTAACTGGATCTGTACTGAGATGTTTGTGCCCAGTAACATTCGCACACACACACACACACACACACACACACACATACACACACACACACACACACACACACACACACACACACACACACACACACACACACACACACACACACACACACACACACACACACACACACATACCGGTATATACTCGCGCGCACACACACACTCGGGCACGCACATACACATGCACATGCACATGCACACACATGCACGCGCACGCGCACACACACACACACACACACACACACACACACACACACACACACACACACACACACACACACACACACACACACACACACACACACACACACACACACACACACACACAAAATACACAAACACACACACAGACGCACGCACGAACGCTCGGACACACCTAAAATACTACACTGTTTCACTTGTAGGAAATAAGGTAGGCCTATTTAGTAGGCCTTATATCATATACTATAGCTTCATGGATCGCTTAGTTTTTTTTATATGAAATTTGTTTTCAATATACGGTAGATAGATCTACTTTCTCATTGTTGAGAAATGAACTATTCATTACATGAACCTGTTGAGGAATGAACAATTTTTATTTATCTAGCTTAAATTAATTCTTTTCAGATTGTTTGATGAGGTGGGAATGTAGTACTTTTTAATTGGCTTGGCTCTCATTGATACCAAAATGCACCATGTATGGTATCCATGATGATCTTACAAGCAAAAGACATGGCTCAATAATCACGTGCTGAAGACAATTCCACATTGAGTCATACTTCTAAAACATTTAAAATGCATTGGCATGCCTCTGCAGTCAGCCAACACGCTTCTGTGTATGTGACGAGGGGAGAATAAGAACTGATGGGTGTTGCACCTCCTCTATTTCTAGACCTCTCTTTTTTATTGCTGTTTTTATTGTGCTTACTCAAGGATGTGAATGAAAATCCAGTGATGCATTGATGTAGTTAGATGTCATTTCTGCTGACACCTCTAGCCACCTACACTGCATCTTAATTGAACCGTGAAACAGAATAAGCTAAAATACAGAAAAACAATTTTGATAAGTGCCAGAGAAGCAATATGAAACTGAGGGACCGAAACATTTTATTGACTTCATTCCTGCCACCCCCCTGCATTCTGTCTAGATTTACTTTATTGTTTTATATATATTTTTTTATTACTTTTATTTCTGCTGGTATAGCGGAAGTATAAAACTGTAAACAATCCAGCAGCTCTGAATCAATATGCAACGGTTTCACATCCCTACTGTATGGCAAATGGGCAAAAAAGCACCACTGAAAGAGAGTCACTTTGTATATGTAACTTATAATAAAACTTGTCTTGATTTTGGCAAGAGTGAAGAAACATGACAAAGAAACGCTGAGCAAAACTGTGTCAAGTATCATTTGACTTGGTACAGTATTCTACTAGTATAAATACAAGGGCATACTTAGTACATACATACCTGTAGTACTAGTATATTTCATCAATGAAAAGAGATCTGAGTGTTTGTCCGGTTTACGTTGGGGTGTGGTAAGGCCCCTGAATTCTGGTGTTGACCTCAGTAGACCAATAATGAAGTGGGTTGTTTGGTAGCATGGAGGCTTGGGCTTCATGTCCCCCTTGTAGGCTCCTGTGTGCCATAATCCGTTCTTGAGGGCCAGTGACAACTTTGGGCGGGCCCGGGTCGGGACAAATACATCTGAAAAGACCCCCTCTCAATACATACAATGTAATGAGGAACCAATTCTGCCACAATCCCCCTCCCTACTCCCTGGGCCTGGGACAACTGGCCCCTTAGTCCCCCTATTAATTTTTAATTAAAGGTCTTAATTTATGGAATAGTTTGCCCCCAGAATTCAAGGTCAATCACAGTCATGGGTCGTTCAGGTGTCAGATGAAGGAATTTCTAAAAACAACCAGATATGTAATCATGTGTGATTCTATGTGTGTGAAGATTTGATAGAATGTGTGTGTGTGTGTGTCTGTGTGTGTGTGTGTGTGTGTGTGTGTGTGGGGGGGGGGGTTGCAGTTCAAAGTGCTGTGTGTGTGTGTGTGTGTGTGTGTGTGTGTGTGTGTGTGTGTGTGTGTGTGTGTGTGTGTGGTGATGGAGTAGGTGCGGTTGTGTGTGTGTGTGTGTGGTGTGTGTGTGTGTGTGTGTGTGTGTGTGTGTGTGTGTGTGTGTGTGTGTGTGTGTGTGTGTGTGTGTGTGTGTGTGTGTGTGTGTGTGTGTGTGTGTGTGTGTGTGTGGGAGGTGGGTGGCAGTTGACTATGTGTGCAGGGGGGGGTGCTATTGTACATGTTTTATCAAATTGATTAATTAGTGGATGAATGAACGAGTGACTACATTAATGTAGGATTAGGTATGTGTATGTATATTGCCTGTCTTCTTAGATTGAATGAATGGCTTGGATGAATGAATAGGTTGTATTTTAAAACAACATTAAAACAGTTTTTTTATATTTTACTTTAAAAGCCTTTCTAGGGACGGGCATTGGAAATTAGCCTATGGCTACAAATGCTATGATACTTATCTGTTAGGTTGTTGTACAGCCTACATGATGTGTATTTGTCCCTACTCAAATAAACCATAACTGAACTGAACTGAACTGAACTATGTCAGAGAGTTGCACTTGGTTCTTTTTATATTGACTGATTTTTACTCTTTCCTGCTTTCTTTCACACCCTGCAATATGATATAAAAATCCTCAGCCTATTTACAGCTCAGGCATAATGGGGCAAAATTAACAATGGCACAATATGCTTCTCAACACTGGCAAGTAATGAAATGTTGGTCGAAGAGCATAGCACACTCAACTTGATATCTGTGTGCTGTGGAGCTCTTTCATTTAGAATAGCATTCATTTTTATCATGGCATGGTGAAGTGAGGAGCAAAGAACATTGTTGGGTCTCAGGAAAATGCTCAGTTTAAGCCCAACCTCAGAGGAATAAGATTATCCCGAATTTACTTTCAACCAATGGGGTGACAGCAAAGGGGAGTTCAGGTGACTGCAAAAGCAAGTCAGTTGTCATCATTTCATAACTCTTTATTTTTTATTGACAGGACAGTATGAGAGGTGGACAGGAAGCGAATGGGGAGAGAGACGGGTAGGGGTTGGCAAATGACCCGGGCCGGGAATCGAACCCGGGTCGGCCGCATGGCAGACAAGTGCCCTACTGGTTGGCCACGATAGGACCGTTTCATAACTCCTTAGCTATGATTTTATTCATTTTCAATTCTTGTTTTATTTTGTTTTATGCGTGTGCATGTGAATAAATGAGAGATTCTAAAAGACCAGAAAGACGTAATACACATTGTGCTCTGTCGTGGTCCATGGAGTGGCAGGATGCCATCTCGCTCGCACGCTAGCAGAGGACATGGAGCTTGAGGGATGCTTGACAGTATGGTATCTGTTGTGTGTGCGTGACTGTGCAGGGAGGGAGTTAAGAAAGTGTGTGTGTGTGTGTGTGTGTGTGTGTGTGTGTGTGTGTGTGTGTGTGTGTGTGTGTGTGTGTGTGTGTGTGTGTGTGTGTGTGTGTGTGTGTGTGTGTGTGTGTGTGTTGGGGTGGGCACAGAGAAGAAAGTGAAGGAGCCATGCAGGCAGACAGGGTGTCTGGGAAACAGACTGATGGAAAGTGAATGTGCACTGTGCCGGCAGATGACAGCCAAAGGGAGCTTTAATTGCGGTTGTCAAGATTCAAAAGCAGATAGCGAGACGATTACATTGCAGCGCTACGTACTCTGAGGCAGTATCACAGAGCAGAAATGCAAAACAAAATGGGGAGAGGTTATAGGAGCTGTCATCACAGAAAGTTTTTTTTCCCTTGTTGTCAGAGATGGCTGATCATGGGCAGGCTTTACTTTGTCAGGGAACAAAAAAAATCCCATAATTCCCCACAGATTTGTCATGACTGATATGAAACATCATGGCTGCGTCTGCGGGGGCTGGGAGGGGTGAATATGGAATACGGATTCTGCCATGTAGTGGTGGCACAGTGTCGTTACCACTGGAAACACATTTCAGAAGTAATGTTCTCTGTGCCACTCTCATCTCCAGGCTCTAGACCCCGCCTTTCCTGCCTCCTACACCTGTGTCTAGAACGCAGCTGACACCCTGCTATACGTTCTGCATGCGAGGCAGGCAGACCATGAACAAGATTCATACAAATAGCTGACGGCCTATTTAACATAGATGATAACTCATGAGATCGTCATTCACTCACACTGGGTGGTTAGGGCAGGGAGGGGGCAGGGATGAATTGCGGCGGATTGACGTCCAGTTAACAGGGTCACCTCTGTTGTCGTGGCACATTTTAATTTTAATTAGCTGTAATTACATGAGACCTGACCCCCTTGCAGATCCCCGTCTGTCTGATTTACAGGGACATGGCTCCTTGATTCATCAGTGGCAGTGAGAGACAAAGACCGGTGATATCAGACAGAGACAGCGCAGTCAGACAGAGCATCCGTCTAAATCTGCCAGCGTTGAAGATAGCGAATAACTGCAGAATACAGTCGCCGTAGGGCTGCATTTTGAGGGTGACAAAGACAGCGCATCAAATATTTGTAGCTGTAATAAAGTGCAGAGTGAATCACCAGCTTGCAGTGTGCCTTGCTAAGTTGCAAAGGGCTGGGGCTGTTGGGAGCCTCCCCACACCGCTGTCTATTTCAAATGTGTGTCAGCGCACATGAGTATTAGCTGTGACTTGAATTCCAAACTGTGAGCCGTTGTCTGCATTTGGAATAGGGCATTACTGGGGCAGAATTAATTCAAAAGGTGCTGCACTCCTGTACAGGAGGTGAGTGATTAGGTCTCCCCGGCCTGACTGAGACAAATGACCCGAGAGCAACGAGCCACGAGAAATGAGGCGAGACTTCGGCAGTCAGGAATGTGAAATGAGCATTGCTGCGGAGAAGGAAGAGACCTGCTGCCTTGCCCTGGCCAGGATGAGAACCTGAGGTTGAGGAGAGAGAGGAGGGGGGGAGAGAGAGAGAGAGAGAGAGAGAGAGAGAGAGAGAGAGAGAGAGAAATAGAGAGAGAGAGAGAGTGTTTTGTTACCTTGCTACCAGAATACAGGGAAGGAAACTGCCACCACAGTCCGATAAATTGTCATGTCACCAGTAGGTCAGTTAAAGGTCAAACATCCAATATTTAAAATGCTGTGGAAATGAGAAACTACTGAAAGTTAATCATAAATTAAAAGACCACAGTTGATTTTTGTGCACATTTGTCATAATCCTACCTGGAGGGTTATATTTTCCACATTGCCTGTGTGTTGTACAGGTGTATCTTATTTAAACATTACATATTATTTAGTGAGGCTGATTAAGGAAACACTCCTATTTAAACACTCTTTCTCTGTGTGATTTTTATAATGACCATATAGACTTGTGATTATAAATAGTCTATAGTGTCTGCTAGATTTCTTATTCTAATAACACAATCTGTGAAACTGTGATGTAGTTAACCCCTTAAGGCGCGGCTTTATGAATTTGTTGTTACCAGTATGGTACACAGTCCTTGCTCACCCAACAAACTGCCCTTGACCTCCCACAGGCAGTCTATGCACCAAGCCCCATCCCACCCAGTTCATGCTCTCTCACACCCACAGTCTATGTTAACTTCGCAACTGACCTCGTAGCCAGGCCAGTTGTATCACTTCATGTGCGTCGAACGCACGCACACACACACACACACACACACACACACACACACACACACACACACACACACACACACACACACACACACACACACACACACACACACACACACACACACACACACACACACACACACACACACCAATGCACTCATGAACAAGACAGCTAACCCGACATTGGAAGCAGTGCAGTGAAACAGTTCGGACCGTAATCATAGCGCATATTACATTTTTATTTTCCTCCCTTTCATTTTGTATGACTAATAGTTGTAACTCATGTTTTTATATTGATAATAAATTTGTTTGCTAATATATCCCCCTGAAAATAACACCATCATTGTGTCAGTACCTTATATACTGCTTGGTACTAATAGAGGTCATTTAATAATCTAATGGAAGACTTTTCTCTCCTAACTTTACAAACACGTAAACTGTGGCAGCTTGATGTTTCTTTTAATTTAGTAGCCTACCACTCCGGCCAACCACGTAGTACTTGCAATGCAAACTGCAGATGGCTGTGGCTATATTGGCCATTGTATTTGTGGATTAATCTACCCAAGTGATATGTTTTTAAGCAACATGTGTATGAAATGAATCATTTCCTTCTGCTGTAAAGAGCATTAAATAATTAGATGTAGATTTAAATAATGTCTTTAGCTCATCCGGAATCCAAAGATACGCAATAGTTTGTCTGGGTGTTGAGTTAGTGGTTGATTACTAATCACAAAGCTAAATGATTCCTGTGTTAAGCACTGGGCAATTTGGTGGGAAACCTGCGTTTCTTCTGTCAGATTCCACCACTGTAATAACAACTTCAGCAAGATGTTTCCAGGCTATGGACTTATAAAATGCTTTGCTTGCATCTGGCCCAAGAAGACTATTTATTACATTCAGAATCAATACCTTATTTACACTATGGCTATTATTCGACACATTAAATATAAAATAGAGTAGGCTACATTTATATTTAACTGATCAATAGTGCTTGGTGTGTTACATATTTCAGCCTAAATAATTGTGCCAAAGGAGGGATGAAAGAGTGTAGCTTTGTGTTAGTTGAGGCAGGAGTGCTGTGGCTGCTGTGACCCATGGCTGCCTCTCTGTTATCAGGCTGGGACTGGTTGAGAAGAGGAGAGGAGAGGAGAGGAGAGGAGAGGAGAGGAGAGGAGAGAGGAGAGGAGAGGAGAGATAGAGAGAGAGATAGAGAGGAGAGGAGAGGAGAGGAATGGAGAGGAGAGGAGAGGAGAGGAGAGGAGAGAGGAATGGAGTGGAGGAGAGGAGAGGAGAGGAGAGGAATGGAGTTGAGGAGAGGAGAGGAGAGGAGAGGAGAGGAGAGGAGAGGAGAGGAGAGGATGTGAGAGGAAAGGAGAGGAGAGGAGAGGAGAGGAGAGGGCGCTCTGGAGTTTGGAGCAGATGAGATGAGATGGACAGAAAGAGAGGAGGGCCACTGCTGCTCTCCTGCTCTCCTCCTTCTTCCACAGTTCACAGCTCCATGGAGGGCTACAAGCAGCTCTCATGAAGAGTAATGAGAGAGAGCAACACTCGGCCTCACCTGCACTACACCCTCACAGGTAGGAGGAGACAGGGCAAGAGACCCCCATCATGCCTATATGATGAGCCTGGAGTCACAGTGGACAAAGGCCAGTGACACAACACCTGTTTACAGTGACAAAAAGGTCAGCCAGTCAGTTCACATTTTCATCATGGCTAGACTCTGTGGGATGGCTTCGGTGATAGCCAGACCTGCCCAGCTTTTATTTTCAGATGTAGTTCCATGTTCATGTAATTCCATGTGTGCACACTTGAACGCACACACGCACACATGCATACACACACACACACACGCACACGCACACGCACACGCACACGCACACGCACACGCACACGCACACGCACACACACACACACACACCAATGGGCACACATACAGTCCATGTCTTAGATACACCATCAGAAATAAATAACCTTCACTATCACTGCAATGCACTGCAAGCATGAAGCTGGAAAATATATAAGCTTAATTACCTCATCAAAAAATATGTATTTTCTCTCTTTCAGAAGCCAATGGAAGCAAAGAGTTTCCTGTGCCCTCTCTTGAAGCCTGGGCTTTATTATAGATATAATTTTATTTCACGGATGTGGTCATGTCAAATATATTCTACCTTAGGGGCCCCTTTTTCCCAAAGAAGGAGAAATTGAAATTCAATAGATTTGCCACCGCCGAAAAAAGGTTGAACCGAGCATGTAACAGTGAAAATGCCCAGAGGACTGTCACTCACAGGAGAGAGAGAGAGCGGTGCCAGACCAGGCTTATTCAAATTCCACTTTCTCTCTCAAAATGAGGGGTCATGACCAGATGGTTCTCATCCCAAACACTGATCAGTGTCACATCTCTGTCTGACAGAAGCAATCCACACCTTTTGCATGGGTAATGGGGATCTAAAAATACACTGAATATATGTGGTTCAGCCACTGATTCTATTTTCTAACCCTTACCATATTTATTGGCCATGACCATCGAGCCATTGGCCATGACTCCTTGTGACTCCTTGTGACTCAAGTGACGCGTTGCTTCTAGTCAGGCCAGGAGCAATACAAATATATTTTCTGAGCTCCGGAAAAATCGGGAGCTCTCACGTTGTCGGGAAACAAAAAAACAGTAGCAAACATAGGGAGGCAGGTCAACCATGCCGTTTTGGGAAATGTTAAATGTTATGCTCTTGGTCAGACCAAATCTAAAAGAGATTTGAAAGTCAATGATAATCAGGCTAGTTTCTACCTGCATAAAGTAGCACATTTAACACAAACGATCCTTTGACAATCTAATGGCGAAGGGGGAATGCTCTGCATTCTCAGCATTTCTTTCCATAGAGGATGTGCTGAGCTTTATGAGAGAACATTTTCACACAGCATAAAGATATTTGAGAGCGTTCAATAAAACTAAGTCAACATCTCATTTTCTTTAGTGTGCTCTAAAGTCATCCCCTTGGCAGAGTAATTTATCACTTTATACTTACAAAGGGAAGGCTGGTTTGGTATGTCATCTTCTCATCCTTCCTTTCTTGTTCCAAGAAGTCCTCCATTATTGTTTTGGTTTTTGCCGTTTCCCTGGATAGCACCAATCACACAAAACACTCCAATTACTTGCTATAAAGGATCACATTATATCAAGTTTATTGGCACAGGATATATTTAAGATTATTTCCCAGGATATGGTGATTTAGGAGTTGTGGATTTTCCTCTTTACTGCTGCTTGCTCTGCTCTTCTTTATAGGGCTGTTAAAGTGAAATTGCCCGTTTTTTCCAAAGTACACCCCATGACCCTTGGCGTGACAATTAAACCCGGCCCTGTTTCACTGCTTGACTCTGGCAGTCCTGGGCACACAGTATCAGATGCAATAAAGATGAAGAAACGCTCTCTAATAAGCAAAAGTGACAGGATGGATAACACGAGGAAGAGCGGCCCCTGTCCAAATATGCTGACTTCACAAGCCCTGGGTAATCCTCTCAAGGTTTCCTTGCGACTGTATTCTTCATCAAACTCTGATCTAATACATCTAACCACATCCTCTCCAACCCCCTGCCAATATAATCCACAGATAAAATGCAAGACAGCACACATGGGACCGGCAGCATGCTCTCGGCTGGTCAGTCACGCAAGGGCAACTGTACTACTACTATTACAACGGAAATGATCCCACCATTTGGAATTGTTATGGTGTTTCTGAGACTAAAAAATAGCACATTCATATTTAGTTCATGAGGCCCCATATGGGGCTTCCCTCCAGGTGCACCTAGAGGCAATGAGCTCCCCCAACAGAAATATACACAGATGGGGCAAGAGAGTTGTAAATTCAGCCATCTTGTGCTTTTAAATGATGCAAACCTTCCCCTCTTCTTACTCGCCCCCTTGCTGAATAAAGTCCCTGAGACTTTGAAAACTGCTTCAACCACACATAATCATATCATTAATGTGTAAATAGTTTTAGTCATGTCACATAATAAACCTGTTTTATGACCATCTTAAAACTAGCCTGGGAACTCCCATACTGCCTTTAGTTCTACACAATCGCTCCGATCTGAAAGTCACTCACTTGTGATTAGGTCTGGTGGTAACCAGGCAATCTTAAAACTGCAGTGCAGCTAAATCAAGTAAATATGAAATACAGTATTTATATCCAAATGTTCAAAATGAATAATAACGTATACATTGTAGCTATGTAAGCTGAATGAAATGTAATGGCACATTGGAGCTGCGGGACCTTGGCATGGATAGTTGTACTGTAGAAAGTTGAAGACAGCAGACAGTTCAAGATAGTTCAAATTCTCAAACCTAATTTTCTGATTGGAAAGACACTGAGAACTGAAAACTTCAACTTTAATCAGACAGTTAGTTTTGGCCAGGTTTTGGGTGTGGGTATTGCTAAGATTTGGTTGTTTTTTTTCTGCTTGGTCAGGTAGGAGGTATAGCAGACAGCTTGCGGCATGCCGACACTCTGGAACAGTTTCTCTGTGGAGCACATGGTGAGGAGGATGCTGGTCTTGGAATTCTGCTTTTTTCACAGCACAGCAGATGGTGGAGTTTGCTGTAGGTTCATTTCAACACATCCGGAGACCTTAAAGCATTAGGACCTGTATGCTGTGTCAGCAGTAACACTTACACAGGTTAAATTAACCGCAGGTTATTTGACCTTGATTTCCACCATAGCCTGCTCTCTCTCTCTCTCTCTCTCTCTCTCTCTCTCTCTCTCTCTCTCTCTCTCTCTCTCTCTCATGGATCTCAAGGTAATAGATGGTCCCCCTGTTGTAATAAGAAAGCAGTAACTCATATCAGAGGCAGTGATTGGTCTTTGTCCCAGTGCTCGCCTTGAATCCCAGCCCACTGCCATTGCAGACTGATGACCTCAACCTCCCCCTTCTGGCTGGAGATTTGAGGTTTAAAAGCACTGATTGGTGACTGTCTGCAGGGAGGGGTGTCAAAAGACAGGAAAGGGATGCGTCTTTGATTGGGGCCCAAAGCTGTGAGCTATTTTCATCGTGCTCTGGAGGGTTGTATAGTGTCCTCTGTCTCTTATCGCAGTGGATGCAGGCTGCCACAGCATTGATTTGAATGGCAACTGCCAGGGTTTATCCATGGCTTTCATCTGTCCCTGGTCAACCTGTACTCTCGGGCGGATTCGCGTAATTATGATTTATGCCGAATGTCTGCTGGCTTCATCTCAAAGTTGAAGTGTTTAGACGCGAAAGCAATGAAAGGGAACATTCCACTGTGGATATTAACATTCCACTGTGGGAATTGTTTGATATTTTTTATTTGATTCCACCCTTTCATATTCAAAGCCTTTACACAACACACAGACTTAAATTATGTGCATGCAAAGAAAAAAAGAACTCATGATAAAAACCATACTGGCATCCCTTTACATGAAATTGAAATAAAATGTCCAAACCATTCCAAATGGTGCAGTGCTGAGAGCTGAGACTGTGTGAAGGTGAAATTCCTCAGTGTGGTGTGAACCATATACCACTGATGTGTAAACCTGTGTCCGCCTAACAAGCATGAGAGTAAATCCATGTTCCCGGTCAAGAGGGATTAAGCGGGAAAGCTCGATTCTCCCAGCCCCGGCTCATTGTGACACCATGGAAAATATACTGCACAAAGTCCACCTCCTCTCTAAGCACTCTCACTATGACCTCATCATCAGGTACTAACACTGAATCAGCTGCAATTCCTGTGTTAATCAGAATTTGGCATTTGGCATAGCTGTTGTTTTCAGTGTTATTTTTCCTCTCCAGGGGTGCATTTCTCGAAACCATAGCTGCTAACTATGCTACCTACTTTGTTGTTTGCAATGCATTTACCCATTGGCAACTACCCACGTTGCTAACTGGCTAGCAATATGCTTTGAGAAATGCACCCATCGTCAGATGTTTACTTGGTCTGTGTGGTTGTGAACAATGTAGGCCTACTTGAAAGCAGTTAGAATATGTCTGATCAATTTTAGCGAAAGGGGTAGGCGTTTCTGAGGATTATGTTACCATGGAAACATATGAAAACAAGGTAGGCCTATTCTCGTTTATTTATTTTATTAAATAAATGGGCCAAACATGTTTTAATGACCCTCCCCGTTCGATCAAAAAACGTTGTTTGACCCTCGCCTCAACAAAGAAAAAAAATGGCATGACCCTCCCCCATTTTCCTTTGATGACCCTGACAATGAATAACAAACAGTCCCTAACTCGTGCAATATGGTGAAAGTTCACTATTGATTTCTTACTGTGTGTTGGCTGGTCCTACTGAAGGCTGTGTCTGTCTACATTTCCATGTCTCCATTTCCATGCAGCAATGTGTAGGCTACTCGTTCAAATGAAAGTGCTTGTGTGTGTGTGTGTGTGTGTGTGTGTGTGTGTGTGTGTGTGTGTGTGTGTGTGTGTGTGTGTGTGTGTGTGTGTGTGTGTGTGTGTGTGTGTTGATGAGTGCATGTAGCCTATATAATATGTGTAGCAATGTTTGGGTCTTCACTTTATGCACCACTTCTTTTCAATCAGTGGTTATGCCTGGAAATCCATCTGAGAGGGGGCATTTCTGTAAACACTTCAAACAAAACATCACTCCCTCAGGCGAACAATTTATGTAGTCCTTTTCACATGAATACTCACTTGTCACATTTCACAATTAGCCCAAGGCATGACATTTAGCTCTGTGGCATCCTAATTAATACCCCACACTGTGCCTGACTCTTACATATTCGGTACACATTAGCCGTGTTTCAGCCTGACATTCCATCAGCAATGTGCAACTGAATGCAACTGACAGCAGTGGTTTTGTTATCAGTGCAAGTTCTCCAACGGTGTTAAATGTGAGGAACTGATGTTGACAGCTGGTCGGTGTGAGTGACCACGTAAATAAGCATTGACTGTGGCCTTCTTAACCTTGAGGGGCATGTCTGTATTTTATAGGATGCCAGCCAGAGGTTGGTTTATTCTTCACACCCTTTTGGGGAGACTGTTCTCTTTGAGCCCTCATCATTGAGTCAAATGGGAAGAGCCTTCGATTACGTATTTGTTTCTTGTCGTCTTCTCAGTAGTGCCTTTGGTGATAGTTAATTACATACTATTTATAACACAAACACAAAGTTTCTTTTTCTTTTCTTTTCTCTACTCTTTCGCACATTGAATGACATCTATGTATGACAATGTGCCATAAGTAATTTTGATTAATTGATTGATTGATTGATTGATTGATTGATTGATTGATTGATTGATTGATTGATTGATTGATATCGTCACAATAGTGTATTGAAATGGAAAAGACTGACCCTAAAAACAATATTGAGACAGTAAGTAGCTACAAACATCACGACATGATAGGCAAATATAATTGACACTATACATTTTTTCTGACCACAAACATTTTCTAATCAAGGGCCAATTGAATCCTTTTTATCAAGGAGCCATAGTAACATAGTAACATAACCATTGTAACATACCCTTTAGTCACATAACAGGATATGTGAAATTAGAACAAGTTGTAAATTCAGTGAGGAAGTAGGCCTACATTTTAATTATGAAGCCCAATTAAAACAGTGCAAACTGACCAAAGTGCTGTACAGTGTGTGGTTAAAACAATAGTGAAATAAGAAAACAAAAACAATAGCCACAATGAGAAACCGACTTTGGGCACAGTGAATAGTAGCAGTGTCCAGCTAACACAATGGCTTTGTTTTAACTCCAACGTGAACCACCATGGATGTCTTGTTATATATATCACAAGTTTGAGTTTCCACATGTACAGTACATGTCTGAAACAGAGCAAATTTGATTATGAACCACCATGTCTGTTATATGGAGTGATTCATAGCTCACTCTGATTTAACATAGCTGCTTTAGTAACTAAACCACTAAACCTTTTTGACCAGGCGGCAGGATACTGGGAGAGATAACTGTAGGCTACTTTGTCCACTTGAAATGTAGTTCCTCTGAACTACATTTTATAACATGAATCTCCTCTATCTCTGCAAGATGGTGATCTGAAAGGACATCTTGTTTTCATATTTTAATTAGGTTTACAAGATGTTATTTTGAATAGCCTAACTGAATAAATTAACTAATGATTTCTCATCATCGTCTAAATGTGTGATCATGTCTTTGCCATCCTTCATGCAGGGCTGGTGCTAGGCATAGGCAGACAAGGCAGTCGCCTAGGGCGGCAAGTGTCTTGGCAGCGCCAAGTCCCACAGAATTAGAATATTGAGCGAAATAAAGCATTAAAGCTTACATTGACAATGATTATTCATGGACACTCAGTACAGATGTAAGTACTATCAGCTGTGCTTGATCAGATGTAGGGCATTATATTTACATATGTCACTTTCTAATTCCACAAAAATGAAAGAGAATTGAATAGGACCCGTTCAGCCTTCATGGGCTACAACTGCCCTATTGGAAGGACAGCCTATCATTCTCTGGTTTGAATGACTGACAGTTCCACCCACAACCCAGAGCTGCTTAAGAGAGATACTATAGTACTGAACTAAACCACAATATTGCTTGAAGAATTTGTGTATGACCTACAGTCTTCATATACCCCTGAGGTTGAATTTTTTACCTGCCCTTCCCACAGACATCGTAGGCCTAAACCAAGTGATATGGTATGTCACAAACTGGTTATCAGTAGTAAATGTGACTTGAGATGGCATGAAGAACAAGGCAACATGGTGCTGTCCTTGGTCCTGAATGAGTCGGGCACAGGCACAGAGACCTATTTCCAGGGCCGGCCCGAGGCATAAGCAAACTATGCGATGGCTTAGGGGCCCCACGCCACCAAGGTCCCCCATGAGCAGCAAAGTTCCAGGAAGACATTAACTACCCACCATTTTCCCTCGTTATATGTGTCTTTCTCATGTACCACTTACTGCCACAATGGAAACAGGAGCCATTAAATATTGGGGGACATCTCAATAACAGTGGGTACGTCATTTTCATGTAAGCCTACCACATTCAATTGTAAAAACCCTACAATAAACGCAGGATATAACGAAGAGTAAAAGTTTTGAAGCGAAAGATAAATGCTTTCTGTTGTAGTGCATGATGGGTACACCATCTACACAGACAGCCTACCTACTTAGCCCCTACCCCTCATTCATGCAAGTAAATGAAGCTTATGAGGCAAATGAAGCTTATGAGGCATCTGATACTGAGTAGGTGGTGGGATGGGGGGCCCGGATTACATTTTGCTTAGTGCTCCATAAAGGTTTGGGCCGGCCCTGCCTATTTCGATGGGGCTTTAGCAATGCTGTTTCATGCATGATATAGGCAGGGTAGACAGGACACCATATGATGTCGCCAGTATCACAATATGCAAGCATGAATGAGAAAATGGGGACAGAGCGAGCGGAACACCATGTTGCTGTCCATGGTGCTGAATAGTTGTAGTAGTTACACGGCACGCCACTTCTAAGTGGCCTTTACAATTCCCAAGGCCTTTCTTTTCCTTGGTTATTCAGTATAAAATATACATATCCTGTCGAGATGTATCTTATCAATCCAGCGCTCGGCTGCAAAACTAGGCTACTTGCATTGATTGCAGAACATAGTGGTGTCCTGATAGGCCAAGCTCGGTTCAAACATGGCTCCATGGTGCAAAATGATGAAGTGAACGAAGCCTATTTCTTCTGTTATGGAGTTTTTACTTTATTTTATTCTTTATTTATTTTATTTTATTTTGTAGATTGTTTACACTCGCTTTAGTACACAAAATGGTCTACTGATTGACTGAACATACAGTAGGCTGATGCCAACGCTGTTAGAACGTAGCATTTGAGTTGATGGCCTGTGAAATATTATCCCACTCAGCTGGTCCTGGATCATTTGTTTTAAAAATAGACCGTTTGAAACAGGAGTCTGTTAATTGAGCACCCTCTATTGGTGGCATCAGAAAAGAATACAAAGATGCTAGACTTATTTACTGATGATATGTGCAATAAGTTTAGCATACTGAGTTTTAAATAACGTCCACATAACAGACACACACTAAGTTATGGCATGGTGTTCTCACTTGCTTTCAGAGGCAGTCGTGTTACAGATAAAACATTCAGAACGTGTAAAAGGCTCACGTGAACTCAAATATAATTGCCCAATTGTTTAAAGTAGGCTAAGTGATACACCGGACCAATGATTCAGCTAATGATCAGGTTCGCGCTTTCTCGATTTATAAATCGCCATCAAGCTGTGCATGTACTTCAGTGAACTACTGTGGAAATGGTCATCTGAATCTCCTGCTTTTCTGGCATTATGTTGTCCAAGCGATTTCACGTCTCGTGAACTATGAGATTATTTTCGCTCATATTGCGCAGTGCGCGTAGTCTGTTAGCCTGTACTTGGCCTGTAATATCCAAACCCAGTGAAGATTGTTGAAGAAAACCGGAGACGGAGACGACGAGAGCACCATAGAGAGAGAGGGAGGGAAAGAGAGGGAGAGAGAGAGAGCAAGCGTGCGAGTATCCCCCTCCAAGCGAGACATGCAGTTCGCCAAGGTTTTCTCTCAGTCCTTTCTGAGGAGCGCGAGATCAAGACGAATTCCCATGCGCGCGCCGTGCTGGAGATACAGCTGTTAGAGGTTCCTTTTCATTGTTGTGGCCCAAATTATATTTAATCGGATATGGAAGTCGGTCTTAGAGAATGGTAAAGGTTAAAGAACTGATGCATCTCAGTTATTCCAACATGAAAATACGCCCAAACAGTGAGTATTCTTTATCAGGCTGACAGTCTGTTTCAGCGGTTTAACGCATCATGAGCCAGTTTGTCGGTGTTGTATGCAATACCATATGGATATATTCGCGTGGTTACTGATTAACACTTGCAGCAAATTACCACAGTTCTGAAAGATTTGACAGCAGCGCCTGCACAGACCATGCCACATTTCCGGTAGTTCACATTTTACTTGTCCACGTGTCTGCAGTGTGTGTGTTTGCCCAACTAATGAGGTAATTTTGCTGCTATGCATCGTAGTTAGTAAGCACATCAAATTCAATAGTACATTAATATACATTTTTCTGTTTGCAGGTTCAACTTTATCGGCAGTATCAGAGAGAGGTGGGAGTAACACCTTGTGACTATTTCGTGAAGTCCTCAGACTTCCCTCCAAAGGACTCCACTGTCTTCGGATCAAGAATACTCAAGAGTTGGCGACCCAAAATGAAGAGACGTCAAAAGCGTGTCCTGCAAATGGCTTTCCTTTTCATGGTGGCACTTATATTCTTACCCAACATTGGCTTGTGGTCCCTGTACAGAGAGAAACATTTGATGAAGTCACATGAAGCAGGAGAACAGGTAAGTTCTGTTGTCAACTTGTTAACGCTCCCATACTATGGCGAATGTTCACTGATAACTTTGTCGTACACATACATTCCCGTTTCAACACACCCGGCAAGACGTTTTCAACACGACGTAGGCCTACACACCACAAACACTCGTACTTTACCTTCATTTTCCTGTGGGATACATCGAGTTCAAGCAGTGAGGAAATAGAAAGCGCCTACATCAAAACTGGGTGATGCATGTCAGCTGTGATACAGCATCCTGAAGTAGTTAGCTTAGCTATAGTTCACACAAGAGTTCCCAAGTGCATCCAAATATGTGTCCTTGCCTCCTCCACTTGTGCTTGTTTCCTCGTCCCTCCTCCTGGCCCCTCCTCCGTGGAGAAAACGATAAAGTTTCCCAGCTGTCAGCCTCGCCACAACAACTTTTGAGGGACTGTTTTTCATTCACCATCCCAATTGCAAATTGAGGCAGTCGGTTCATATGGAAAATAGGGAGGCGGAGCACTCGGAGGGTCACAGGCAGCCTCAAAATGAATGGCAGTGAACGAGGAGCCCTTGTATTGAAGGATAAAACTAGCTGTTTTGAACTAATAATCGTCCGAGGAAACTTCCTTCAAAGTTCACAGCCTGCCTCGTGAATTCAGGGAAATGACAAAAAAGTGGGATAATCATACATACATCCAGATCACCACGAGCACTTGTAGAATCCACAGTCCCCCCCTATCAGCTCAGTTTGACAGCTGTCAGAACGCACCCAGCGAGCGGGGCATTCGGAGGGTACACTATTTACAGCCTTCTCGCTATTTAACCCATGACTGCAGTTAGGGGCGCTATCGAGACGAGAGCGCAGCCCATTCATTCTGAATGTAGTCTGCAGTCCTCCGTTGGCGCCCCTACAGTGCAGTACCTGGCGAGTGGAACCTCTCGTAATACAACTTCTCCGAGAGCGTCTTGACAGCTGTCAAACTGAGCTGATAGGGGGGGACTGTGGATTCTACAAGTGCTCGTGGTGATCTGGATGTATGTATGATTATCCCACTTTTTTGTCATTTCCCTGAATTCACGAGGCAGACTGTGAACTTTGAAGGAAGTTTCCTCGGACGATTATTAGTTCAAAACAGCTAGTTTTATCCTTCAATACAAGGGCTCCTCGTTCACTGCCATTGATTTTGAGGCTGTCTGTGACCCTCCGAGTGCTCCGCCTCCCTATTTTGCATATGAACCGACTGCCTCAATGAGAAAAGACTTTACAATTGAGCTTTTGCAAGATATTGAAATATAATGCTGTTGTCAGTGATGTCATCATGACGAGAAGCAAGTGGAGGAGGCAAGTGGAGGAGGCAAGGTCACATATTGAGATGCACCCCCTGACTGAAAGCTAACACAAAGCTATCGTCTTGTGGAGTTTGTAGAGAACGTGGAATTACTTTATCTTTCACATCTGTGGTAGGCTATGGGTATCCTCTAATGTTAGGCCTATGGACTTTTATCAATCTTATTGGACACATCATCTCATAGCCTACTCTCCTTAGATAGAACAGTATATCCTGATATTTGGAAGTATTGGTAAAATGAGCCACTTTTAACTGATTTAGTCATAAGGTGTGTTTGTTTAAAATATAATTTCAAAGTGCCCTGTTACAGCAAAGGCACATAATGAGCTTTCAAGATTAAACTAATATTTTGAGGAACAAATGGTCAAGGGTGTCATCTTACCCCATGCACAAACATTAGTAAGACGCACCATTTTGTGGGGTAAGTTGAGCCAGAGCAAAAAAATCTCTTCTAAGCAGGTTTTATTTATTGTAACAAATGCAATCAATGCATCTGTGAAATAAAACAACACAACTATGCCAAAGGATGCATATTTGGGGCCTTCACAGCTTTACTTGAAATCAGAATGTTGAACAATTTAGGGTACAGTGTAGAATAAAGGGAACATTGCTTAAGTTGGCTGAAATAAGCATAAAGCATTAGCATTATTACCTTTATTACCACTGGCAAGAGGTTGACTATGAATCAAACTTAGTGGTATAGCTTGCTTAACTCAACCAAAGTAAAAAGCAACAACTGGGTGCTCATATACAAAATGAAGAGAACAGGACAGCACTCCAAGTTGTGTACTTTTATTGTCCGACTGTTCTCTTTATTTAAGAGGTTGTCTATGGCAATAGAGGTTGAAAGAGGAAGCATACAAGTAGCCTGTAATGGTACATAACACATTAGTAAAATTAAGCCAATGATAACACATGTTTTTATGATCATGATACAAACGACTGGCAACTACCACTGGTAAGCTGAAAACAGTGGAGGGTTTTTACATTAATTTGTTGCAGACCTCATTAACTTTTGTGATCAACCATTGTTATCAACTCACAGGACATAAGCAAGGACAAGTAATCATATAGGCCTAATGATACCAAGCAAAACTTGTATGAATTTGAATGATGTGGCATTGCTCTCTCTCTCTCTCTCTCTCTCTCTCTCTCTCTCTCTCTCTCTCTCTCTCTCTCTCTCTCTCTCTCTCTCTCTCTCTCTCTCTCTCGATAGATAGATAGATAGATAGATAGATAGATAGATAGATAGATAGATAGATAGATAGATAGATAGATAGACAGAGACTTGGACTTTGTATTTTGTTTGCCAGTATTCACTAATAAGCATACTGTACATAGTTTATGTGAGGAGTGCATCCTTGTCCTGTAGTTATGCAAAGCTTTATTCAAGCTATACTCATGTGGGTTTATGTAAACAAGGTTTTGCACATTATTAATGATAATTTGCAATGACAATTGGCTCATATGTTTGTCAGGATGACTTTAATCAGCACAGCCAACGCACCATCAAGTGTGCTTTTATTTCTTTGACCCGTTTCCTCTGGTGGGTCTACTCTGTGCACACTCAAAGTGTTGTTTTTTTCCCCAAGCAAGCACTTGTGTTGTTCTGTTGATACGGAGAGTGAGTTCTTGCGCTAAATGTTGTATGTGCTTAAGGTTCACACATTTTTTCCTCATGTGCCCATGTCCTAGTTTGCAAAGCAGATACCCACATTACAGACCGGCTAGCTCGGATAATGACAATTACACTGTATATCCAGTGAAATGTTTGAACTACCCCCATTTCCCTCTCCACTTTTGTTCCCCTGTGTAGTGCTGTAGGGTCATTACAAGTGGTCATGCCCTGATTGTGGCCAGACACAGTCTCAGGTCCAGTCACAAACAAGGTTTGCAGGGCAGTTTCAGCTTCTAGCAGCACTTACGCATGAATTGCTGGAGTTCATTTATTGTCTCTTGTAATTTCCTCACTCCCATTTGATTCATTTTGTTTGCATGTGGTTGCCCTTGGGATGGCTCCTCTCCTGCACAGAGTCTGTCTCTACATTACTGCTGAAACAACAGCAAGACGCCACAGTAACGACAGGGACACAAATATCAGGCAGGACCTTACATCAGGGTCCTGTCCTCCTTCCCGATCTCCACTTAATTCACACTCAGCCTCAAAATGTCTCCTGCTGTACCGAAAGGCCGTCTTTCAAGCGTGACCCTTCTCCAACCAATGTCCTGAGGGCTGGTTGAAGGCAAATGGCTCATTCCATAGATATAATTTATTCAAGGGGCAGATTTTTTTTCTTGCTCTCTATCTTTTTAAAACTCAGTTCAGTTTTGCAAGACCCTTTGCAGAGAATATGAATCTGTGTCACACAGTGATCATTTGATGGCAAGGTTTTTTTTTTTTCAGCAGCCAGCTTTCTGATTTGTGAAGCTGGCCTTTTACCCGTTGGCTTGTTTTCAGTGCCGGCAGAACTGTAAAAGGCAGCTGTCATCTGTTACAAACAAGTTTGATGAGAGTTTACAGCTTAGTGCAGAGTTAACAGGGATGGTACGGCATTCGATGTGGAGAAGGGAGCTCCAGCGAGATGAGCTAGGACAGTAAACAAACTGCAGGCTGGCAGCGGAGGCTGATCTGTAGTGGCAGCAGAAGAATGGGAACAGTCCTCCGGATCAGGCTAAATCCGCATGTCACAAATTTTGTGACTCAGACATGTAGAAGTTTGCCAGCCACAGGGACAGAATAGGAGAAAATAAGATCTTTGGTCTTTTTGTGGGGTACTATAACTATAAATAATAGCGTTGGTACAAGCCACTGTTTCACCCCCACGACACAAGCTTTTGTCATGGTCATTTAAGTTTGACGTAGCCCCTTAATGCACACTGTACCTCCAATAGCATGGTGGAATAGTCACTGAAAAGTTACCTACCATAGTACTACAATACTATGACATAACACAGGGCCTTTAGTAATGCACTATGAGTTGGTCATTGCCATTCTGGTAACACTAGTTTATAACGCTGTGTCTTAATGGGTTACGTAAATAACTACTATGAGTAGCTTTCTGAGTTTTTGCTGATTTTATTTTATGGATATTTCAAATAATTCCTGATGCCAGATCTGTCCGCATCACAGCTACAGCCACATCCCGATGGAGATTGATTTTATTGTAAAGTGAACGTTGTTTAGCAAAGTGACTTGCAGTACCAATCTCTGCCTGTCTGCCTGTTTGTCTGTTCGTCTTCCTTTCTCTCCCTCTCTCGTTCTCTCTCTCACACAGACACACACAACACACATACACACACCTAATTTCTCACACTTGTATAAAGAGGTGATCTGAAATATACCTCACAGCGTCCAGACGTAGAGACATCTAGAGACAAAGTTAACGGCGTGGACATTCTGTCCTTTGTCAAAAGAAGACTACGACAGGCCACCTGCCTGATGGACATCTATTGACGCTTAGAGACAGATAACGGCTGTAGATAGATTGAAAAAATGTCCACGCACCAAACAGAATTGATGTGCTGGGGCAGCGGCGTGTGACAAAGCACCTGCTCACACACAATCAGCCACACCCAGTCCTGAGGTCCAGCTGTCTGTCACAGCCCTGACAGCCGCGGTGGTGTAAATTTGTCGGAGAAGAGTGAGGATGACACAACACAAAGCTCTTAAACCTTTATACATCCCTCCAATCAGAGGCTAAAGTCTCTGGTGTTTTGGCCCGGAAGAAATGGGTGAGTTTTATCGTTGGTTTCCATTTGGCCACAAAGTGACAGGGGGAAAAGAGATGTTGTAATTGCAATTACCCTCGGTGTCATGTTGGAGAGATGCATTATGGTAATGCACATGTCAGGCTTACAACAGGAGCATCGGGTGAACAGGGCACCAAATTATTTCAGCAGAATTGCAAATGGACCATAGAGAAATACAAATGAATTCCACAAAAGCATGCTTAGAGGAAGTTGTCTTTTGTGATGGGTGTTACATGGTAAAACAAAGCAATTTTCCTCATTTAGTCTCACTCATTGTCCTTGAGGGTCTAATATGATGGGACTTTTTATATATACAAACATATATACATATATAAATAGAATATATAGAATATATAAACTGCAGCCACACTCACGTTTCGCAAGCTAAGTGTCTTTCTGTAAACAAAGCAGGGATGGCAGTGTCTCGGGTTGTTCTGAGGGTCTGTGGAGATTAAAAAGCATTTGATATGGAGTGAGGACCATATACCAGAGCAGTGCCACACTATAAAAGCACTTACTGGCTCATGAAACAAAGGAGGATAGGCACCCATTTGAGCTTGTAGCACCGGGCACTTCCATTAAACTAATAGCACTCCCACATGAGGCGCCGTGCCCCCGGAGAGCCACTTATTTCCCATTTCCTCTAGTATCAGTGAAGGTGACGCAGTTGCAAATTGTTGTGGTTTCATGTGCCATGTTTGGAAGATGACTCATTTAGAAACCATTACAGCAGAAAACAGGACATGAGCTGGAATAATGAAATTACATGTTTTCATTAATCTACTCTCTGTCACACGGTGAAAACGTGAGCTTGATGTGTTCTTTCATGTGTACTCTCCACATATATCAAAATACTCCTAGCCCTCTGCCCTCTTGCATGTTACGGGTTTAGTCATGTTATTTGTTTTGCCATTCAGTCTTGTAAAGTGGGTGTAGCTCAGTCTGGTCATTTCACTGACAGAGGTGGTCCCCTCATAGATAGATAGAAAAACGTGAAAACATCTGTTTAGGTTTAGGTTTTTGGCAGTCAAAGGATGTCTTAAAATGTTGTTCTCACCTCAAAACCTGACACTTACTTTAACAGTCTAGACAGGATGGCTTTACAATGACTATTAATTAGATATTTGCATGTTCTATATCTTGACATTTTCCTGTGACAAGTCCAGCTCGTTATACTATGTGTGAATAGTAAATTATGAGCAACTGATGGCTGAGCAGAAAGTAAATAATATGTAAGCAGAGGGATGGAGTATAGCAGTGCAGACAGGCAGCTGAGAGACTCCTCCACTTGGGTGATTGTTATTCAAGGAGAGTGAAGCCTCTCGTGGTTTGTCATCGCTGAGACATAACCGCAGTAAAATGAGACAGTCACTTTTACTATCTGCCCTCATAGAGGGTGTGGGCATTAGGGCAACACAATTGTAAAGTCATTTCGTCGTTCTCAATAATAGGCAATCTAAAATCAACTTTTCAAGCAGCAGGTTACCGGTGACATTCTAAATGACAGAAATGAATTATGCAATTATGGTTTGATGCAGAATCTAGTTCACAGTCAGTAACAGAAAATAACTTTAAATTCAAATGGCTCACTGAGGTGGACTCTGTGTGAAGGACGTGTGAGAAAACACCCCTATGAGTATACCTCCTTTTGTCTTGATCTCTCCTGTTTAGAGACTTGCTTTAGTTTCGAGGGTCAAGGTGACTTTCGAGGTAGCGTGCGATGTATCATACCATGCTGGTTCGATAATTTGTTATCTGACTCATTTCTTCGTGCCTAATTGACTAACACTGTGATATTGGCTCCATCTTCCTCTGTGTAATCACATCAGCTTTTGTTTGTCTTCGCCTCATAATTGAATTGCGTTCGATTGGTCGTAAGGTGCTTGCCACTCGCCTGACTGGACTCCCTGCCTCCTCGCACTACCCTCCCCTTTTTTTCTCACCTCCACAAATACGAATCAATACATATGAGTTTTTAAATCTCGCTGAGGCTTCATTATCACGTCTCAGGCCTCTGTGGCAGACACTAAGAGGGGGTGTTCCGGTCGGCCTGCATGGCGCCGTACTGTAGGCACAAGGCCAGTTCACACTCAGTCGGAAACCAGGGAAGTAAAGTAGCGCGTGGACTCAAGTTGTATGATTGAACTGAGGGAATCCAGGACAGTTGGAAGCTGACTGGAAGTTAAGGTTTGCCTGGAATGTTTCTTTTTCTTTCCAATTTTATACCGCGTAATAAGGCGCAGGCTTAGTTTCCCCGAGTTGGCTGTAGAGTATGCTAAGGCGGTCATTGGCAGAGGGAGAGTGTGGGATCTGTCTCCTCCTGTGCTGGAGCTTAGTGACCTGGCGTGCTGACAAGCCTCTTTACAGACTTGGCATTGGAGCACTCTAAGAGGCTGTTGTTCTCCGAAAATTACAAATTGAAGCTTTTGTACAATTTTGTGGAGGCCAGGATTATAATGCATCATGAGACAGCTCCATGCACGGAAATCTGTGTGTGTGTGTGTGTGTGTGTGTGTGTGTGTGTGTGTGTGTGTGTGTGTGTGTGTAAATTTGAGGGAGAAGCTAGTTATGGTAGTGAAATTAGTTACAAATATTTGTTTTACTTTTTACTGCCAACTGTTTGGCATGAAAATATCTAATTTGGCTCCACAGTGTGTATAATACATTTACATTAATAAAGCAAATAGAAGGCCAAGTTAATGACATCAGCTCTACAGTACAAGACAGAAAACATAACAGAAATGGCAGTATGAGATGTAATGAAAATTCACTTGACTGTGTTTAATGGAAGTGTGTGGTTTGGTTTCCAGCTTGTCTGCAAATGTTGCTTAGTTACCGTCCTCTTAGGCCGTGTTTAGACTAGTCACTTGAAGTGACTCATATCCGATTTTTTGCGCAAATGTGCCACATATCTGATCTAAGCGACCCATGTGTAAAGTGTAATCATTTCATTTGGAATCATTTTGTATCCAATTTAATTGCAATTACTCCACAACGTGTTATGCTTTTATAGAGTCAATGGTATGACCAATGGCACCCAATCATTTATTTTTTTGTTGCATTAGATTTGTCTGCCTGACTGTACAGTGTATTTCGGGTTTTTTCTGCACTGTAGGGTAGTATTTCCACAGTCCCATGGCTCTACCCTCACCAACTACAACTTTTGTTGCCCGGGAGTGAGGTCACAAAAAAGCCAGGCCGCGCCCTCCTAGTGACGTAACACCTTCAACGTTGCTTCTAGTGTAGTGTTGCGTAGTGTTGCTCGTTTCTGAGCTCCAGAAAAATCGGGAACTTCTCCCACTTTGTTGGGAAGCAAACAACCAGTAGCAAACCAAGGGAGGCGGGTCAACTACGCCGTTTGGAAATGTCAATTGTTATGCTCTTGGTCAGATCAATTCTCGAAAAGATTTGAAAGTCGATGATAATCAGGCTAGTCAGGAAAGGGGACAAGTTGACGACTTAGCATTCTCAATGTAAATGGCTGATGCCGTGCACAGCATGGAGGCAGAATGCAAAATTGGCATGCTGCACCACAATGCAGAACGTCTAGACTGGCAGCTGTTGCAATCTGTCCGCTAATGCGAGGGGTGTATCCACTGAAAACAACACATGTGATGTGTGAAGCACTAAAGCGGTCTGTGTCTCATAAACATCTTTTATATGAATATGAATTTCCTCATTGTGAATTTCAGATAGACTCTACAGGTGTGATGGCTTTGCCAAATAGTTTACGAATTAAAGTACAAAACAAGGCAATATAGAATATGAATCTGAAATGAGTTAATAGTTTCTATGTTGTATGTTTATAGTTTCTATGTTATATGTGGATGCACAAAGTCATTTTATTTTTGATATCTAAAATTACCAGCCATATAAAATAGAATATGACTGTGTCTTTGATTTAGCAACAGCCACAATTGTTGGGAAAAGATACACTTTATGGTGGAAAGAAGTATTTTTTGAAGGGACTTGAGCATTAGTAATATACCCACATAATGATATAATATGAGTGAGGTAGCTATGGCACAAGCGTGATAATGGACTTAATGTTATTTAAGGAGCAGAAGTTAATGCACTTTGTGAACTAACGACCATTCCGCTCTGTCTTGGCCATGTTACCACTTCAAGCCTCATACCGTGTTATCCATTATTGCCTCCATATTTTCTGCGGAATAGCTTCGGTCGGCAGGGCAGTTGCTGGAAGATGAAGACGTTTAGGGCTTAAAAGCTGACCTGTGATGGGTAGGTTGGGGTTTGAATCCTCCAGGGGCATCCTCTCTTTATGTAATTCTGGCAGCTACATGCATTGTTTTCCCACAGTTTGAGGGAGAGAGGCAGTGTGCTTAAAAACAGCCCATGGCATGCAGTGTTTGCAGTCTGTCTGAGTCATATAAACATTACCCCGTCCTCTACACCATGGTGCTTGTTTACATAAAAACACTTTTTTATGCAAGGTCATACTAACATAGGGCTATCACAAGCTCATCCAAAGACAATGTGTAGATCACAAAACATTTGTGTTAACAGACAGTAAGAATGGAGTAGGCCTATGTTGAGGACCAGGTGCTCCGAAACAGTGTTGTCAGAATTAATTATTGAGTTGAAAGTGACAGTTTGTGACACTAGACCTTTTAACTTCAGTCTTTTACCTAACTTACCTTACTTTTGCACAGCTGGTCTGCAACAGATCAATCTTCCTGCAGTGTCTCTTGGCCCTGCCTGCTACCTGTCATCGTGTGTGTGTGTGTGTGTGTGTGTGTGTGTGTGTGTGTGTGTGTGTGTGTGTGTGTGTGTGTGTGTGTGTGTGTGTGTGAATGACTTAGTGCTTGTGCAAGACCATGTTGAAAGGCACTGGATTCCCAGGGACACATCTTGGCACAATACAGCCAAGTCATACATTGCACCCTTACTCAGTTTGACGCTAACAGCCCTGTGCTCTGTTGCCAGTGGCCACTGTGTTTGCCCTGGCAGATGTGGCGATGCATTGGCTCCGTCTGTGTGACGCTCTTCAGCTGCTTGGGCCTGCAAATTCCACCCAGCCACCACTCTCACAGCTTCGCTCATTTCAACACTGGGAGAGGGGAGAGAAAATGGGAAAAAATCCTCACAGCAGCATCTCAAGCAAATCAGCCATGCTCAGCTTCCCAGTGACACTGTAGACAGTACTGTTTCCATATCAGAGGCTGTGTATAGGTGTGAATCCTAATGCCATTTTTATTCTTGTTGTTGTCGTTGTCGCCATTCTGCCGTCGCTGTTCTTGAGGAAATAAGGTGCTTTGTTTGTTTCTCAGGTAAATGAAGAGGAGGCATAAATCAGGGTGCTGGTTTGACGAGTGGCGCGTGGCTTTGACGCTTGACTGTGCGTCTGTGGGTCATTAAGAGGAGGGCCACTCTCTCTCTCTCTTTTAGGGGTGGGCGGTATGGCCAAAAATGTATACCTGGGTATAATTTTAGCCACGGTATATATCACGGTATTTTACATTTGTGTAAAATTGAAGCATTCCATCGCAAAATGTACAAAACGTCCTTTTTTTTTAATTTGCATTTGCATTTTTTAAACATTTGCATTTTTGGAATGTGTGTGAATTCTTGCTATTCAAATCTTTTGAAAACAAACAAAAACTATGTGAAATGCATTTTGCAATGCAATGCAATGTAATAGGCTACAACACTGTCAATTTCACCAAGTCTAGAAGGGGTTAAACTAGGGAAGGGAGGGGTGTCAAACTGAACATGGATTTTATCCAATAAATCGTTCATTTGACCCTTTTTTCTATTTCTGGAGTTGCTGGGGGTAATTTGGAAATGTGTGCTTGCATCTGTGATTATGCCAAGCCTAATGGTTCAGCTGTTATTGTTAAAGTTTAAAAAAACGAACTTTAACATGAGGCAGCTAGCAATGCATTGTAGAACTAATGCATTTAAATGGCAGCTATCACTGCAGCAGCGGTTAGCGTGCTAACGTTAGCGAAATCGCTAAATCACATTTTAAACAGTGAACAGTCATCTAAGTTACTAACACCCAGCCAGATATCGTGAATGATATTATCTCACCTGGACACAGTAACATACAGTAAGGCTGGCGCAAATGTAAAGCAACCAGTAGCACATAGATTTAGCACATTTCTGTTGTCAGACACCAGCATTGACATGAATGACTTGGGCTGTTAGCTTGCTAACTTGCTTTTCACACACCACTGTACATTAAATTGTGGAGACCAGAATCGAAATCACATACAGTTTAAAACAATAGTTCACTACACTAACTATACATTTTACACTTAAAGCTTAAATGAAATTGTGCTTCTGTTCTACAACCACATTCTTTTGCTACTACGAGAGACAGTCTTGTGGATGTTCAAAACGTTGTCTATTACTGCCATCTGCAGGACGCAATGCGCTATGGCGGTAGAGCGGTATGGACAAAATCCATACCTTGGGGGAAAAAATACCTCGCACGATAGTATACCGTCCATACCGCGCACTCCTACTCTCTCTCTCTCTCTCTCTCTCTCTCTCTCTCTCTCCTCAGTCTGCTGCCCCTCTGCTCCTGTGTTATTTATGGGAGCGCGGCCGTTCACACCAGCGCTCCTAATTACGGGCCACTATTAAGATTAATGGGGGGCTTCGGACGGATGCATCTGCCAAGTTTACCTTTGCCTCATCCACTTGATTGATGGGGAGCGAGACGAAAGTTTTCGTTCCCTAAGGGCCCAAGTTCTAACAAGCTTAGGAGGTCCGTGGGGGTGACTTGCTCGGTGGTGTGTTGCTGCTGCATGTTCTGGCTTACTTCAGCGGGGACGGCAGGGATGTGAGAGTCAAATATGACCCGATATTGATCCCTTCTTCTGTCACTGCACCATCATCTCTCCGGCTGCTGCACACACCCCACCCCACCACACCCCTCTTCCTCCCTTTTTTTACACACATTTCCTTCCATTCATTGCCACCCGTTGTGTTGCCTCTTTCATCCCTGAGATTTTCCTTTTGTTTCCATATGGTCTCATCGAATGTTTTTTTTTCTCTTTCAAATTGTCTTGCCATGTCCAATTTCAGCCAATCACCATCCACTCTCTTCTAAACCACACTGACCTGCAAGGTTGGACTAAAGGGTCTTCTTGATGAGGATATGATGTGGCATCAGCTGCCCTTTGATAGCACATCTTCAGAAAAGGCCAATTTTAGTGCTAATGGACAAATCAGTTGGTAATTGCTGCCCATGTCTTTGCAAGGAAATATATTTCATTCTAGGTATTGTAAGTCTTTGTTCTCTTTTTATTCTCTTTGTCTTACCCCAGATAGCAAAAATGTTCTGGGCTTTTTATGGCCCAGAAACCTTGGTTCATCCTGGAAATATGCCGCAATATGTAGGGGTTACTCCCGGGCCTAAAACGGCCCACAAGATTTTGCCGGAATCATGCCAGAAAGCAGCCAGTAGAATGCCAAGAACGTTCGACAGAGTGCCGGCACCTTACCAGATGTTTGCCAGAAGACCCAGAAATGGCCCATGAGCCTACCACAAGATTGCCAGAACACTACCGATTAAAACCCATAAATATGCCGGAATGTATTGAACCTTCCCAATAATAATAATAATAATAATAATAATAATAATAATAATAATAATAATAATAATAAAAAATAAAACCCACAAAAAATCATGCAAATTGGCCATTTATTATCTTTAGTAGGCTACAACATACATCCATTCAATAGATTTTGGAAATTGAAAATGTATGACATTTTAAACAAGAAAACAAAATGATCAAAATGCATTTTTTTTAAACTCACAGCCTTTCTTAAAATATCCCTTCATGTTTTAAATGGAATTTTCCAAAAAACAAACCAGAAGATAAACACGTTTCTTAACATATCCATTTGAGTTATTAAAAAAAAAGTTCAGAAAATAAACAAAATAATAAACATTTTGTAACGCATAAACCTTTAAGATATCGGTGAGAAAAACGCACAAGACCTTGCAGTCGTACATTGTATTTTCTTCTGTGAACATGTATTAATCATGTACAAACATGTAAAATACATACAATCAGGGTGCGGTTTGTAGGGAGATTGTCCCCTCTTCTGGTTTTGATATTGTCACTTTTTCCACATGATTTTAATCATAGTTTAATGTAACTCCATTGATATTGTTGACATCTGAAACACATCCCCCTTTCTGGTTTTCTGACAAATCGCACCCGGCATACAATATAAAAAGTTGAGTCCTTTCCTGAGACGTTCTGCAGTCAGGGAGCTCCTGAGACATTTGACCCACAGGTACCAAACATACCTTTTAAGGCGACATCTTTGTCATGATGTGTTAATTCAGCACTGTGGCATAAATCATCTCAATTACAAAATACATCAAAGTGAAGCGAATGGGTATACAAGAGTCTGACTATCAACATTTTAAAATATCTTCCCACAATAAAGTTCCTCCAAATTGACAAAGGTGTTCCTCCAAAAAATGGATGCAGTCAAGCCACCGATGCAGCCTTTTCGATCTTGGCTACTTTGAGCATGTGTGTGTGTCTGACCTAGTTCACAGTCCAGTGTGTTTGTGTGTGTACCGTAGCATGCATGCGTGCAGGTATTTGTTGCTGCTTGGGATGCCATTGTGGTTCGGATGAAGGCACACCACACCTGGGGAGAAAGTCAATGCTGAAGGACAGGACTCGCGTAGGTGGGGCACCATGGTGGAATCATTGCCGCGTGTATCGATTCAGATTATTTGCCAACATCACCAGAGACTCATCTTGTTTGAGAGTCTGTGTATGTGTGTGCACGTGCGCCTGTGTCTATGTGCATGTTTATATGCTGGTGTGTATGTGTGTGTGTGTGTGTGTGTGTGTGCTGGGCATAAAAAAGGGCAAATGTCTGACATTCCGTTCTTGGTCTGTGCTTCTCTTCCTCACCCCATCTCAGTCTGCTGCCAGGTACAGCCACCTCTTCGTACGATTTCCCACCTCCTAGTGGGTGGCCTGGATGCATCTCTCTATTTCTCCAAAAAGTAAAGATACAAAAATGGCATTGAATCAGCAAATTTCAATGATCATTTCACCTGCAACAACATTCTTGAACTCTTATCCCTGGAACGATACATTGAGATTTGATACAGTTCATTTTTTCATGGGACAACAATTAATACATTTCACTTTGACACATTGAATAGTAGCCAGCGTACAACAATATAACTACTTCAATTCAACTTCAGAATGCATCCATGTAAATCAACTTACTGCTTGAGGATGTCTGTCTGGCCCCATGACGAAAGTCCCCCTTTTGGTCCCTGGCTGGAACGTGGCACATGGACTGACCTGTAACGAGAGTGAGATAGTCAAATGTTTAAGTCCTGTTCTACATATACACAGGGTTAAAAAGTTCAGTATTATGCAAATTATATTATTTCACTGACATACCTAAATAATCAAGAAAAACTAAACAAAAAATTGGCATAAGTTTGTTTGTAGCACCTACACACTCAGAAAGATGGGCGGGCGGGCACGCGCACACACACATTTGATTTTATATGGACTGACCTTATACAAGATTGGTAATCAAATGCTTGTGTTCTATTTAAAGACAATTCACATGATTTCCTTTATTTGATGTAGAAGATCAACTTACTGTTTGAGGATCTCTGTTGATCCATGTCACTGGAAATTTCTCTCGGGCCCCTGGCCTGAAGACGTGGGCTCATGGACTGACCTGTGACAAGAGCAATAGTCAAATGTTTGGGTCATTCTAGGTATAGGGGTCTGTTAAGTCCAGGCAGGATTCACTTTCACTGTACAGTCTGCTCCTACAGTTATACACTGGGTTGTTAATTAACTTTTTTCTCTCCACCATTCAAAATGGAAAGAATTTTACTATTAAAACACACACTTAATAATGACTCAAAGTGGCTAGTAAGTTGGTCTTTTCTACATATGCTAAAAAAAATTCAACTGTTCACTAGGAATGCTGATTATGGAGGAGTGCTGTTTCACTTTTTTTCTCATAAGCAGGTGCACTTTGGCTAAAGGAAATAAAGTTGCTCAAAATTATGGTCAGACTTAGCTCCAGTGACTGTTGATAAGGCCTGCCAAAGATTCCAAGGCACACTGATGGTGAATTTAAAAAGCCTTTAATTAAACCCTTTAAGACCTTATCACTAGCTGGAGCTAATTCTGACCATAATGTTAAGTCCTTTTTATACATACAATAGACACCTTTATATTGCATCATTTTCTTATGTAAATCAACTTACTGCTTGAGGATCGCCGTCTTTCCTCATGTTGTAGAGCCTCCTCTTTGGTCCCTGTCCCTCACCCGTGTTAGTGAGCTGATGGACTCTCCTGTGACAAGAGTACATGGACTATTTTATTGCAAATCTGATATTTTTGTTAATCACATTACCTCGTGCATGTGTAATAATAAGGGCAGCTACTTTGTGTCCTCAAAGATAGGCCTATATCATTCAAGAATTAAGAAACTGGTGGCTATATTGCATAAAGCGATGTGGACTCGAGAATAGCACTAGAACTAGAGCTCAGGGTAAAGCAATAATCCGTGACCTGACATTAGTCATCATGTTCTCAACGAAGTGGGTGGCACCTGACCCTGCGATAACTGGCATGGTTGGAGCATTGCCCAAATCATCAATATCGCCTATTCTGAAAAAAATAATTTCTGAATCCAAACCTCAGCAGGCATCTGAAATCTAGTCAAACGGGCTGTCCTAAGCCCGTACGATATGTTATGACCAAAGGCCATGATAGTACACCAACGATAAATTGAGAATAAAATACGGGTAGTCTGTGCCAGAGCTGTAGAGAAAGAGTTGTCCTGAAGCCGTTGACGGCCGCGGACGAGCATGGCTGCTCTACATCCGGGGTTTCGCCGTCACTTCATTTTGCTCAAAGGGTCCTGTGCAGCAACGGGGACGCCATTGAGTGTCGTTGGCGTGTCGACCACTTCCCAGGTAAGTTGATATAATAGGGAGATTAATCAAAGTTGTCTGTCTTTGTCAGCGTAAGCTATCACAAGTACAGTCTCTGAGGATGTAATTTTGCCAGTTTGGGTAATATAAAATCACAATGGTAATGTGAAAAACCGTTAATCGTGTGGTAATAGCTAGCGTTTTCAACACGGCGCTTCTGGTTCAACTTTGGATTTGACGTGTTCGCAAAACATCGATGCTACCTTTCAATCTATATTTTAAACGATGACATGTCACATATTTTATAAGATACCGTCCTGTTGTCTTCTGTCAATATCCATACAGTCGTTGTGTTTCAGAGCTATTTGCTTATCGGTCATTTATAGCTAATGTTTCTAAGCTAGCTGAAAGCTAATGTCAACAAGTTAGTTGATGCACGGAGATCTTTATGCTATCTAACTAGATCCAATAATGGACTACGAGGCATTCAAATGCTGATGTTCATGGCTTCAGGTATTACTTAAGTAGAATTTGGGATTTTTGTGCCATTGAGTGTCTACTGTGTCGTGTGTCGAGTCGACACAGGCTATCACAAGTACAGTCTCCGAGGATGTCATTTGTTGTTTTTGGGTAGTATACAATGGTGATGTTACCTGCTCATTTCTTGTTAAGCTGACATTAAGCTTGCATTACTCGTGTATCTTTACGATAGCTAGATTCACAATGAACTGCGAGGCATTGAAATGGTGATGTTCATGTTGTCATTTTTCTGTTCGGATCTAGGTTCTAGCTATTTTAAAGCAGATTGTTGGTGGAGACCGCTACAGCAGGCTGGTGCAGACTGGTGGTGTTGGTGGGGACCGCTACAGCCATCGGAAGGGATTTGGCAGGAGGTGGAGCCTTCTTTGCTTGACTTTTACTGCCAAGGTAGCTTTTTCCCTTCCCATGGTTCTTCCCTTTCATTATTGATGCATTTACCTGCAATCCTGAGCCTCAACCTGGTGTATTTGGTGATCACTCTCCTCTTGACATCATGGCAGGATGGAAGGTTTGATTTCACAGTCATGGCCTCTTCCACTAGTTCACTGACTGAGCACTCCATTAGGGCTTCTGATGTCCTGGCCCGGAACAGCTGCTCAACGTGCTGCAGTAAAGAGAATACATCCGCAGATGGCTGGTGAAGTGCGCCCTCTCTGTACTCCTTCATCTGCAGCAGTGTGGCGTTGTCCGGTATAGCGTCGTCACTGTTCCTTAAGGCAGGCTTACAGGCCGAACACAAAGAGCCGCCTAGTACACCCTTGATGACGTATCCGGCCAGATGGTATAGCACACAGGACTCCGCTTTTGTGAGTGCATTTGGTGGATGGGTGGCTGGTGGTGGTGGTGTGTCTACCAAGTGCTAGAATCATAGTTGTCATCTGTTGTAATTATTCACTTGGTCATAATGATAGCACAGATTCATTGAAAATCACTTCTTTCAATCAGCAGTGACTGGCTGTGAAATATTTAACCGTCCAGATCCAGTTCAACATTTGACTAATATCACTGTTTTTGTCTTTTGTATTCCCATTGAGTTGTGTTACAGGTGGAAATGATTCTGCTCCTACTGCATGAGACTGCTGCTGTTGATGGGAAGTGCTTTTGCCAGAAATGGCTTAGTTGCAGGTGGTGGCTTTCTTGAGTTGCACTGATAAGGTAACCTAACTAACCTTTTGAGGACCCTTACAGTAAGTAATATTATATCTGTGTCTAACATTTTGTATTTCCGGTGATTGAGGTCTTTAGCTGCAAAATGTACAGGACTTTGGTCAGACTAGTAGGGCCGGATATATGTGCACAGCAACATAGTTGTCTTTTTTTTGTTTCTATACGCCATCCCAATGGAATTCAAATGAAACGACGGTAACAAGAGAATAAAAGTGCCTTTCAAAACATTCCAGGATCAGAGAGAAGTAATAATAAAACGAAGACACATTAACACATTTTTAACAAAAATAAAACGGTAGTTAAAAAGTCCTAAGGAATAGGCTAACTGAAACAAATGAGTTTTTAGTCTGCATTTGAACTTGGGTAATGAGTCAGGGGGCAGTGCATTCCAGAGCTGAGGAGCAGAGCAACTGAAAAGCTCTATTCCCCATGGTACTGAGATGGGCAGAGGGACAGAGAGGAGGAGGACAAACCGAGGTAGCGAGAGGGAATGGCAAGGCAAGATTGTTGCAAGATTGTGAATGGCCTGGAAGGTGTGCAGGACAGGAGTATTTTAAGAAGCACAGGGTATTGAGCACTCAGAGACATAGCCAAGGTAAAAATGGAAGACGCCGAACAACCATTCAACAAGTTAATTGAGTCAAGACTGGGTCAAGAAATACCCGAGGACAGTTTTCAAAGGTATGGACTAGTGAAAGTGACTGTTGACAGACAGGGTGTCAAGACAATGGTATTTGTGTCGTATTCGTGGGTAAGCGGTTAGGGTGTCAGACTTGTAGCCCAAAGGATGCTGGTTCGACTCCGACCCGCCAGGTTGGTGCGGGGAGTAATTAACCAGTGCTCTCCCCCATCCTCCTCCCTGACTGAGGTACCCTGATCATGGTACCGTCCCGCCACACTGCGCCATTGGGGACTGCCCCCTTGCATGGATGAGGCAGAAATGCAATTTTCTAGTGTGCAGTGTTCACTTGAATTTTGTGGAGTACTGTGTCACAGTGAATTTAAATGTATTACTTTAATAAATGTTAATGACAAGTATGAATGGGCAGCATAGTTGCAATGCCTAGTCTTGCCACCCTAAGATCAGATAACTAACTTTTAGTGTCTGTTTTCACCCTTGTAAGATCAGATAACTAACTTTTAGTGTCTGTTTTCACAGAAATTTGTCTAGCGTGACACTTCTCCACAATCCACATGTAAACAGGCATTTAAAAACAATATGGCCATTGGTCTTGTCCTCTAGGTCCTCTAGGCCCAAGCTGTTAGGGCAGCACAGTACAATAAATTAAGTTGCCAAAAAAAACCCTTAAAATATCCCTCTGTGGTATTAAAAAAATTATGCTTTCCATGTAGATGTGTGCCTTCTACTGTTCTCCACTTCTGTGAAGCAATACTATAGGATGAGGGTGAAAATGGTGTTTATATTTATTTATTTTTTCAGCAGCAAGACATTCTAAAATTTCTTCCAGAAGGGAGGAACGCTAATTATTGGTTTAGCAAAGGGTCCAGAGCAATCTTGTCCGCCATTCTTGCTGTGTGATCCATTTAACTTTCCAATAAATGTCCCTCCAGGGTGTGGCCTACCATTTTGGCACTGTACCTTTAAACAAAGTCTTGGGTAGGCTGTGGCAGAGCCATCTAATAACAGAGTTGCGCAAACCGGGGACCAGGAAGTCGGTTGGTGATGTGATTCGCGTAGATTAAAGTGTTTCTTAACAGTAAACTTCTGTTCGTTGGAAACTAACACAGAACCATCACATACCAAACAAAGATTAAGTACAAACAAATTACATGACCTTTACCACATTTTCTGTGTTATACCGCCACCTCCTGGAACTAAGTAACTTCTAATAGAACTAAAGTCAATGGGGATTTCCATGTTAACTCTCCGTGAGGCTCCATGAGAGCCGCCATTGCTGTGGAAAGATTGGTCCATAGAGGTCTATGGGAGTGGCGTAACTCTGATATTAGATGGCTCTGGGCTGTGGCATTCCAACAAATATAAATTGGTTCTAATTGGCCCAAAATGTGCTTAGGAAATATCCCTATGCCATTATATCTCCTGCATGAAACGTTGATGTAAGACAGAGTTGATCCATCTTTTCATGTTGTTATCGACAAAATTCTGTCAATTCCACCTGAGAGTGTAGATGTAGATATCAAGACTCATCAGACTAGGCAACATTTTTCCGATCTTTTAGTGTCGTTTATGGTGAGCCAGTCGAAATTGTTGCCTCATTTTCCTGTTCTTGGCTGACAGGAGTGGCACCAAATGTGTTTTTCTGCTGCTGTAACCCATTTGCCTCAAGATGTGCTGTGTAATCAGGGATTCTCTTATGCATACCTTTGTTGTACTGAGTGGTTATTTGACTTAATGTTGCCTTTGTATCAGCTCCAACCAGTCTGGCTATTCTCCTCTGCCATCAACAAGACATTTTTGCCCACAGAATCGCTGCTCACTGTATTCCCCCCCCCCACCACCCCCCACCCCCTTACCATTGTTTGTTAACCCCAGAGATGGTTATGTGTGAATATCCCAGCAGATCAGTCTTTTCTGAAATATTCAAATCAATCCCTTTCAGCACCAACAGCCATGCCATGTATATAAATAAATCTCTCTCTTTTTTCTTCTCCTGTCTGCTCCTCTCTGGTCATAGGTTGATGCTTTCAATGCATTGGAAGTTCCAGCATGTTCCAGTGAATTCCAATTCTTCATGCATTATTGATTTCACACACACACACACACACACACACACACACACGTCTTGTCATGTACACAGACATGCCGTTTTATTCATAGTTATTTTGTTTGGGCTGTTTATGTTTCTATTTGGAGTATTTTTTTTCTTTCAAATAAAAGATTGAACCATTGAACCAAGCACAGGTTGTACAGCTGTGGGTTATTTACTTCATGTTCATGTTCATTTGCATCCTGCATTGAGTGGTTTGACAGGTCTGATGATGACCAGCATCATAAAGGCTGAAATTAACAAATGCTATATTACTGTAGGCCTACAACTGGGACATGCTGGGTTTATGTATTTATCTTTTTATGTATTGGAAGTATTTTATCCATTAAAATATCCTACTGCAAATCTGCTGAATCCAAAACAAATAGACATTATCAAGGGCTACGGACTAGCATCTCAATGGTAAGTAATGGAGCTTCCTAGCTAAGATGACGTTTCCCTCCCAAAGTGTAACTGCAATGATATTACCGTATTACGGTACTGACACTTCAATGTTTTTATATGACAATGAAGGCCATAAAATGGCCTACAAAAAACAAAACGAACTCGTTCTTTTGGGGGCGGCATAATATGATATAATTACCGTTAAAGGACGCTCTCGCTCAATGAAATGTATTGACAGCTCCCGGTGTATAGGACCCTTCTGCGGTGGGCGTAGACTACGCAAACCACGTGACCACTCGTCGGCAAAGATCAAAGGATGATCCAACTCTTTTCTCTACAGCTCTGGCCTGGCATATCAGTCATCTAGCTCTAAACACTGACGTTTGCCGAATGTCCAAAAAGGATTAGCTGCCATCTATGCTAGCAAGGGTCGCTAGCTTGTCCTCCAAACCAGTTAAAAGCCATGACATGACATAACATGAATTAATACGTACTGAAACGCCTGTCAAGAGACCTAATGGCACTTAGTCATGAACAAACATCTGAAATACCGTAGGCTAGATGTTAGCGATCTCCAAAGGAAAATTACCTCAAGAAATGTTGCCTCAGCTTGTAGCACAGGTAAACACAACAAAGAACAATGTAAGTGAGTAGGCCTACAGTGTAGCCTAGTTATTAGGTAAAAGTATAACAATCGTTTTACTTACCTCAATGCAAATTATTTACACAGCACAATATCCTAGTTCAGTAGTAGATCGAGTCCAGGTTCGTTACTAGACTACTGTACTGTCCCGCCGAAAAGTTTCCTAGGATGAAGTCGGTCTCACCTAAATGAGCATGCGTGTCAACCGTCTCCGTAGGGCAGGGCCGCTGTCATCTTTGCCTTGGGCCCTAGGTTTTAAAAAAGCCCCCCCACCCGAACAAAATGTTTTCTGGTAATATTCCAACTTGCCGGGAAAGAACCATAAAGTATCTGTAGCTCTGCCCTCCTGCACCACCGATTTTGTTATTTGGGTGGCATTCCAGTGAAAAGCCAGAATATCTCTGGCATTATTCCCACGTTGCCATTAATTTGCCGGAATCAACTGAAATCGTACATTCCCCAGAGAAATGCCAGAAAGATCCAGAAAGATGCCGGAGGGTTTTGCTATCTGGGACTGAACCTGTATACTTCCACTTCATGAGGTTAACTAGTCCATTCAAATACACATGCATGATCTTGTTGATGTTGAAAGAAAAGGGAGAAGGATGTTTATTTTCATTGGGTTGATTACTGTGTAGTGTGTACGTGTTGGGGGAGCCCTGTTTGCCCTTTATCTGTCTTGAGAAGACATGATTGCTTATATCAGCCTGGCGTAATTATGGAATAGAGTGTTATTTGTCTTAACTCATGGTTAGTCACACATTTCTTTTCTGCTCTTTTGTTCTTCTCTTCTGGCATCTTGTCTGATTCTGAGTTGACTGCCACCCTCTTTGTTTTTCAAAACATGAATTGTTCATAGCATGGAGCTGCATTCTTCCAGGAATCCTTTGTTCAAAGCAGAAAGACAGACACAATTTGACAGTGTTATTAGGACCCAAAGAAAAACAAATCACAAAGGCATCTCACTGATGAGTGACTGTCAGTGATTCCTATTATCACTGTGAGATGGGCTTTTTTTAGTCTATCCCAGAAGAAAAGCGTGACAGCCACTTTGCCTGTGATTTGTTTACATGTTTGCCGCCCTTTATCCTGGATATTATTTATGTTCACCCTCAGAGATGCAACCCAAAAATCATGAATCTGTGACACTTGGCTGTGTGGGTAAATGCACATTTGAATGATTGACTTGAGGATCCACCTACCTAACTGTCTGCCACCCCTACTCCATCCAATATGCGGTCCTGTGAGGATGAATTGACACACTGCCAACATGATGGAGGATGGGAATGGCTGCAACAAAACTGGAAACTATATTGTAGGAGGTGGACTTTTGGGAATATAGAAATCCAGAGTTTAGGACTGTTTAAGAAAAAAGTATCCTACTGCAGTGTTGGCTGCCTCCATTTGTACTTATGCCCCATAATTTGTCAAATGCATAAACCAAGGGGCCTTTAGCTAACCAGTTGAAGGCTTAATAAATATTTCTTTTGTGCTCCCTGTCCAAAGTAGAGTGGTGCAGATATACTATTTAGACAGATGCGAAAGGGAGGTGGTGTCTCAGTAAGATTTACAGGAATAGTTTCAGACCTGTCAGTGCCACGTTCATACCTGTTACTGTAAACAACAATCTGATCTCCATAAAATTCCCATTCCCCGCAAAATACTAATTTGAACAATGTTCCCATTCAGCAAAGTAGTGTTTGTTGTAGCTAGCTGGCTGGCTGCTCACTCTCCCTGTCGGTGAGGATGAGCATGATTGACAGCCTCATCTGAGATCTTGGAGACCTCTGGGCTAATTAGTCAGTCCCAGCATTCGTTCCCAGAGATGTTTGTTGCCAGCAAAACTCGGCTCCAAATGGATGAAAATGGATTTCTCTTCTAGTCAGGCATTCATTGCGCAGAGACACAATGAATCTCTTCATTTGCTTCAGAATGTCATAAATAAATGAATAAATAAATACACAAGAACTTAGATAAATAAATACATTGTGGATGAATGTTGAGAGATGTGGCAGGTGGTAAAGGTCTAATGCTCTTATGCATAGTCTGTGCATACCATACTATGTTAACACAACATGGAAGAAACATACAGTAATGTTATTGTTTTTGTGAAATTGGTTTGATATTTTCTTTGTGCCAGAAGTTTGAAGGCGTAGCAATTTAGTGACTCGAACAGATCATTCTGTTTGTAGAAAACAGTCTGTACCAGAGGCTTTGAAAGTGCTTCCTATTTCATACAACGGAGTTTGGAGGCTTTTAGAATTTTTTTGTTTCCATGGTGAGAAATGGTGAATGAACACATTCTCCTTCCTGTCTATTTTCAAATGCAACCTTAGCTTTTCCGAAATATTTTGACCTGTGCGTAATCACGATGAAGGGAAAGGAGCTTTATATACTGTAAATTCAAAAGTGTCACCTGAAATTGTCATAGCATAACATAGCGCCTCACAAGATGAGTCTTCTTGAGTCTTCATCATTTTTGTAAAGCCTTATAAATGTTAAAGCCCTTATTGAAGCCCTTTATACATTTGTTCACATGGAGGTTCATGGAAAGTTTTTCATAAAAAGAATTACAGCAGTAGGATAATAATCATGTTCTAAAAGGCACTTCGCTCTGACTGCATAAAAGGGCCCTCTGGGACTTACTGCAGTTTTGATTAAAAGCCACAGATAAACAATTCACCTTTGAACCTCTCATTGAAATGTAGCAGTGAAAAAGCAGATAGTTATCTTTTTCAGCTCTTCTAAAGGAAAAGTGCTAGGGGCGAACACTGTGGAATGTTGACCGTTATCACTTGATGTTGTTTTTATAAATAGTATTATTTAAACACAATATACTGGTAAACCACCCTGACAATAATGTTGTGCATCAGAGACTAGGCTTTTTGCAGCTTATTCTGTTTGCAAGCTCCATACCCCATATTGTTTTTTATTCTGACTGGCTGTAATTTATGTGCCTTTGTCAACAAAGTGTTTGCCTCAATTGTCTTTGCACAAACACATAGCGAGAGAGGCCATTGAAATGATATGGGGATGTGAACAGCCCTTTGTAAGTGTACCTGCCGAGGACACACTTAATTTGCAGTGGACCACTAATGCAGAGAGGCCCTCTCTTAGTCTCCATCCGGAGTCCATTTGTCTCAGCCACCAATGTCCTTTTATTTGCATGTTTACTTGACTCTCTCGTGGTCGAGTTTTCCGTTCTCAGACACACTAATTCAGTCTGTCTAGCCCTGTGTTTATCTCCCCAGCACAGGGATTAGAAATGTAATTACAACAAGCAGATGACATTTTTGTCAATTTTGCCTCAGAGTATGCTGACATCAAACTGAACAGACGTAAGCCAGGCTGAAGGTTCATATGTCGGTGTCTTGTTTTGCAAACTCAAATGGTTTGAGTGGAAATCCATCTGAAAAGTTATGAATTCGAAGAATGCTTGCATTTTTCATTATTTTTTCACAGACCCACCATTATTCTCTGTTCATAGATACAAGTAAACGTATTTACGAGGATTTCCCAGGATGTTGCTGCCTAGTGTCTCTGATCAATTTTCCATTTAACAACAACAATGATCAGGTTGCAATTGGTAGACTTAAAGCAATGCCACTGAATTCACCAGCAATGAAAAAGTGGTCAGATTGATGTAGGAAAACCTATAGATCAGTTCTTGAATGTTTTATCATGTGTTTATATCAAGACATTATTGGCCTCCTTCCTATGAGCTGGTAAGTAGCCTACTAATAGAGATGAAAGGGGAAACATCACACATTTTTTCCCTTTTCATGGAACTGTTCTGATCATGTTAATATACAGTATGTGAATCTTAGCTTTGGCACAAGTAGATTCAGAAGAAGAACATGTTAAAATCAACACTTAATGGATATAATTATGGCAGAGTTAAAGTGCCCATAATAATGTTCCATTGTATAACAGTACCTCCCACTAGCAGTTTGGTTGGTTTTTGCAACAAACCAATATTAATCTTTAGTGCTGCTAACTGAAAATATACCAATTTATAATAGCGGAGGCCCAGGGCCGGTTATAAGCATAGGCCGGTTAGGCGGTCGCCTAGAGCGCAATGTGAAGAAAGAGCGCCGAAATGGCGCTCTCCGATGCGTAATTTTGCGATGTGGAGGTTTTTTTTATGAAGTCGCAATCAACAAAGCATGGCGAAAGCGCTCCTCACGGCAAAGCGCCCCTCAGCCAATAGTAATATCGCTTTCAACTGTCTCTGGGAAGTCTGTGAACCAATAAACAGACAGTCCTGAGAAAGGGGGCGGGAAGAGTGACAGCTTGCGATCTATTTTGAATTTGGAGACTCATTCGAGAGACAGAGGGCAAGCGCGAACAGCACGCTCTGCTGGGTGGAGAATTGTTATGTTCTCATTAAACCAGTCATTGCATGATACAGGAGTTGCAGAGGGTGTTTTGGAAGTATGTGATTTAATCAGCAACCGTTTGTGATAATGTAAAGCCTAATAGTTATGAGGCTACTGTTTGGAATTAGAGGGAAAAAGAGCTTTGCTTTTGATCTGAGAAATCGCTAGTTAGCATGCTAACATTAGCCAAGTATGCCAAGCAATGAAATCATAGCCTTTCTACCTATAGCCGTCCCACAGGCTATTCGCCCCATTATACAAAATTTGGCCGCAGTTCAATGGATTTGCATTAGGGGCGCTGTTCAGACAGAGCAGATTGGGGTTCCCCTATTGGGCTGGGGCTAATCGCCCACAATAAGTCCTCCCTAGCAGCTGAAACCTGGACATATTACGGTCGTCTCTGACTGCAAATTAAACATTAAAATTTAAAACACAGTAACCTAGGAGTTATATCCGTCTAGTTTCTTACAGCTTCGACATTTGTGAGTCAGTCTTCACTAGCTTCTAGCTAAGGAAATGACGACATCCAATTGGTGAATGGGGAACTAAACCGGATGCTAACGTCGGCGAGACGTAGCCTAGCCACAAGCTAACTGACAAACGTGAGGCCAACAACTCGGCCGATCGTGATGTACGCCACAAATAGACCAATCGACCTCATATTTAGACACTACAATGTTGATTTCTGCCTTCGATTTTCATCAGTTAAGAAATCTAGCGTCGGATTAACACATTTTTAAGGTAGTAAAGCGAGTTGCCGCCATGTTTGTTTTCCAGAATCACCCGGGTAGAGAGCTCACGTGCAGCATTCTGGGTAATTGAGTTTCACGTTATTCATGCACAAAATGCATGTTTTTAAAAAAATGCAATGAGTTTAAAAAATCAAACCAAATGCCATTTGGAAGGGCCATTTACACTTCCTTTAGGAAAAATAAAATGAAAACCGGTGACCTTCCATATCGGACACATCAGTTGCGTCTATTGTGGAGCTTCATAGGACCCCCATTCATTCTGACGGCTCTCCTCTGCTTGAACATCGCCGCCCCGTGGACAGTACCACCCGGAAGAAGCTGCCAGTTTGGCCTCTCCTCTATAAATCCTCTCTGATGAAATCCAGTAAAGTAGCTGTTAGTAGCCTACTCACTAACACCCACCTGACATCCTAATACTAGCTTAGGTTGACAAGCAATGTAAAGTAAGACTGGTGCCATGTTTAAAACAAGTTTAGCTGCCATATCTCCTTCCATCCACTTGAATGAATTACCTGCTTGTTGTAAGCTTAAAAAAAACACTGTTTCCAGACCAGAATGACATATAGGCCTACATTAATCATGTAACAGAACCACGCACAGCATGTTTTCATGCTGAGTGATGTAGTATTGCAGACAAGTGAGGCTATTTACTATATTTTGTATATTATGAAATTCAAAAGCGTGTAAGCCTGTCACGATATACGATAAGTCAATAAATCGGACGATAACTTTTTACAAGAACGATCACTTTTCTGGCCCCGATTAGTAACGATAAGTTATTTGCGTGGTTTTGTTTTCCCTCTCTCCCTTTCTCTACCGTAGCCGTAAGACTACTGATGGCGCGTTATAGGTCAACGCAGCGCAATGCCGCTTAAATGTTGTAATTTTAAGTTTCAGTGCAGTTCTGGTTGGGAAAAAGTGCATTGATCTGGCTACTTGCGTCTTTGAAATAGAACGCTGGTGTTCCCGCGCGTCGCTTATAAGCCTCCACAAAGAATCAGCGCTAGAGACTAGGAGCGCAATATTCTTCCAGTCTCAGTCAGCGCATCTGCAACGTTCCTCAGAGAGGGTAATGAACAGCTCCAACACTGAGGCAAATGTTCATTTGGAAACATGCGCAGCAACCCAATATCCACAACGAAGACGTGTTTGTGCCGAAATAGTGGTGCCGTCGCGACAAACTTGCTCTGAGGCTGTTATTTTAAACCTCGCCGAGTTTCCACTATTATTTCAATGCGCCTCCTACCCCGACGTTCGTTGTCTGTTCTTTTTGTGATTTTCGCTATATTTCTTGTTTATTTAGACCTAACAATATGAGTAGGCAGTCCGCAAGCAAATCATGAAGATAAGATTTGTGGATTTATATCTGTCACACCAGGAGAATGTGAACGGTTGAGCGCGCTACAGGGGAAACAGAGGCATGGCGACTCATAACTCAGAAGAATCAATGTATGGGCGTTCATAAAGGACTTTAAAGTGCGCAGAATTGCAACTTGTTCCAGTCGAGGGTATCGGAGAGAGAGAACGCGAGAGAGAGAGAGAGAGAGAGAGAGAGAGAGAGAGAGAGAGAGAGAGAGAGAGAGAGAGAGATGGAACTTGTGCATCTGTTCATGCTCTTTTGCTTTTTGCTGATGTTGAAATGCCTTTAACAGGGCTGATTTGGGTTTTGACTGACAATTAGCTAGTAACAACGTGCATTTGTCTGAAATAAGCTGTCTAAGTAATAATTTGTGAATTAACAATACCCCACCAGTAGGTTATTTTACATCACACCATGGATAGGCCTAAGCCATTCAGTGTGCTTGAGAAAGATAAATAACAGAAAATGTTAAAGAAAGACTATATAACTTACCTTAATAATAAATACAAAAAAGCCTATTTAGAGCCTATTGTGCTCCATGAGGATGTATTTAAAAACATATATATATATATATCCCCCGCCGTGATGCTTTAAAAATGTGAAGGGGTGTAGTCACATTGTTATTGCATTTTTACGTCATTATATTGTTTGACACATTTCTTCTTGGAGCAGGCGTCAATCTTAATTATTTAAACCTCTGAGTCTGCTGGCCCAAGTGTTACATTCAATGTTTCAAGAAGGAGGCCGGACCTTGCATAGCAGTGTTTTTTATTACACATTATATTGTTTGAAAATGGCGCGAGAGACAATATTATCGATTATCGCAATAATTTCTTGTTATCGTTATCGTCTGGCAAAATTTGTTATCGTGACAGGCCTAAAAGCGTGACAGCTTTTCTCCCTTTCTCTCACCCTGTCCCTCCAGTTCAAACACATAGATAGCCCCCTTCTCATTCTCCTAGGCCTACTCACAAATGCACCACTATTTCCAGTACAGAAATGAAATTGGTTTGGAATCATAGACAGCACAAATGTGTAGCTTATTAAAATTGTTATGCTGCCATGCTTTGTGATGCTGTAGGTAGTGTAGATAGGCTATCAATGCAGACCTCCTTGGTAGGCCTATTGTCTACACATGCATTTGACATGCAAATTTACTGTACCACTCTCCTGGCATTTCAATTCCATTTTACAATTCAAACACATTGATAACCTCCCTCTCATCTGGGGTTGGGGGCAGCACCACCATTACATCCAAGACACCACACAGTGAAGGTACTTTCATGCGACTCAATCTGATGTGTTGGTCGGCTGTCCAAAAGAACCAGAAATCCATTTGATGCAAAACAGTTATTGTTCTTGATGCTATTTAGTTAAGCTTACTACCGGTATTACTCTTGTGTTCTGTAAGGTATAAAAAAAAAAGGGGGGGGGGGGGGGGGGCGCCAGAACTCAAACTCGCCTAGGGCGCCAAATAAGCCAGAACCGGCCCTGCGGAGGCCAGTGGTAAGGTGGTCCTTTTATTTTCTTTCTCTTATCCTTACACAAATAACTGATGGGGTTAGCTGGTGTTCAGGCTACCCTTGGGATACTCCATTCAGACACACTGCTCAGGAGCCTAATAGCAGTGAGGCATATGCAGCCTACTTTTCCTTTGTGCAAATTGAGCTTGTGATTCAGTTCACTTAGCCCGCAAATATCGCTTTGCTCGTCATACTAGCTTATCTATTTTAACAATTTACAACACCAAAAGTAGCCAAGTCATATTTCACTATTCTCTATTCTGTGACTGACTATTCAATTATGTTCTATTAATGAACAATACAAACATATTTACCTGTCAAGAAAGAAACAGGCAACCTGTTTCTGTTTCTCAATAGCTATTCCTGAGTTACTCCCAGGGAAAATCAGAAATATTCACCCTCATTTTCTGATGCCTTTCACACATTGCCTTTTTAATCCCATTTTAACTTGAAAATGAAGACTCATTGTGGAAAGAGAATAGTTTTGAACTCCTGTTCTAACTGGACTGTGTAATCTATGTTTTCCAATTTGCTGGGAGGTGATGAGCGGCAAATTTGTTTGACTAAATTCTGCATTATGTTCTCACTGAAAGAGCAATTTCGATAGACAGATCTGTCATTCACAGCTCCTTGTGTTAGCGAAGGATGTTTTTGGAAAATGGTGGCACAAATATGGATGCCATTAACTTTTGACTCTGACTCTGTATTGTAAATCTAAATTAGATTCTGAGTTTACAGGAACATGTTGTTTTGTTTGTAGAGGTAATTACACATGAAATCAAGGTATGCTTGTGAGGATAAATCCATTCTGGCAATTAGCAACTTGGGCATTGTGCTTCTAACACAATGTTGGTAAACATGTTGGTAAGACTTTTTCTGAGTTTCTGAAGCACTGCAGAGCATCACCATGTCGCATTGCATATAAACCTCAGGGGAGTAAGGTGGCTGCAGTAAGACACTGCAGTTGCTCTCCTCCAGTTGTACCCACTGGGACCCTCCTCTCCGACAACAGAACTTTGCCCCAATTGGCTAAAGGCTTCACGCGTGTGCAGAAAATTAGTATTACATCTGCTGTTAGCAGCCAGAAAAGCCAAACACCTTGGGACAAATCATGGTAGTCAGCCAACATCTTCTCCACCAAATGTGAACCATGGTTTTCAGCCATGCTTATTTCCACAGTCAGATATTGAATACTGCACTGACAGCAATTTGGATTATTAAGCTAATGAAGCTGTTTCTCTGTAGGGATATATGTTTTTTTCAAGTTCTGTCGATGAATGTTGACAACTATATTAATTGAATTCTGAGTAAAACGTTGGACCTAAAATATATATGAGGAAAGTAGGACTCGGACCAAAGAAAAAAAAAGATGCTGTCCTTGAATAGCTTGCTAATGGAGAGGAAATGTTAGAGCCAGTCATCAGAGAGAACAGAGATGCACCAGTGTCATCTTTGGGGCTGCTGCACTAGCTCTCCTGCACCTCTGCAGAGCAGCAGTTAAATCACCAGACTGATGTTCCAGGCCCAACAGAAAAGTGCTCTTCATGCACTTCCTCTCCCTGTTCCTCCACTGAAGCATTGGGAACATCAGCGAGTTCATCCCTCCCGTATCCCGCGTACCGTATGACCATATCTGGTTTATAAGCCCTGCTGTTCCACCCCAGCCCACAGTAACGATCGCTCCACTGATGTTCATGCGACAGCTTTTCTGTCCCAGTGTGAGAGAAGGCCTGAGTTAAAGGGTACCATCTTCCTTTACTACACTCCATGTAATTTCAAGAGATGTGCAACACCCTTCGATCCAGCACGCCGCCCCCGCATTCCCTCTCCTCGTCCTCCTCCTCCATCGTTCCCCTCTTCCTGCCTCTGCAAGAGCTAGTGAACATTTCCTGAAAGTGTGTGACCCAGATTTCTCCTACCCATTTCCATTCTTCTGATGTTCTCTCCAGGTGTGCGCTACCAGGTCCTCCTCTTCTCCCAGTCCTCTTAGCAACAGTTGTTATTCTTAATGTTTCAAGGTGTGTGTGTGTGTGTGTGCGTGTGCATGTTTGTGTGTGTGTGTCTGTGTGCGTGTGTTCGCACGCGCGCGCGCGTGTGTGTGTGTGTGTTCTCTCGTGGGTGGTGGTGGGGCAAGGCAAGACAGGGGAATGTGGTGAGGTGGAAAAGGGGGCTCCCCTGAGCACGCCGTCATTTACTTTAAAAATGTATCCCCTAAACAGACAGGCAACTCAAAAGGGAAGAGTAATGAATGTGATGCGCCTCCCTCGCTGAGCCTCTGATATTTAATCAGCTATCTCGCATGGCTGCTGAGGAGCGCTTCAGCTCCGCAAGTGCCTGCCGCATTTATTTGTTTCTTAAATTAGACGAGCCCTTAAGTGGCTGTAGGGCGAGAGAGGTGGGTGGTGTAATTTCATAGCCACCTAATTGGCTGAGGTGCGTTACTATGCTTTCCTTGTGGCTCTTTGGCTCACTGGGTTGTGTGCAAAGATGCTCGCTCTCATTACTTGATGCCTCAACACTTAACCGTGCCCAACAAGTGTGTTTGGTGTGTGTGTGTGTGTGTGTGTGTGTGTGTGTGTGTGTGTGTGTGTGTGTGTGTGTGTGTGTGTGGTTTTTTATGTGTGCGGGTATGGTAGGGTAGAAAACAATAAAAAAGCCATAGCATATCTAGCCTTTGGTGCAGTTGAGGATACTGTACATCTGTGACCAAGCATATGCTGTACTAAAGGGTCACATGGCCGTGTGACTGTAGTTTTTTATCACCATCCGTGGCATGATTGGGAGGACGGTGAAAGGTTGATCGCAGGGCCCAGCATGGGTGGGTGCGATGACTGCCTGGTACAGCTGTTGCGTTGTCTTATCCCAGGTGTTCCGTTCCTGATGGCACATCAGCTGTGTGTCCAGAGGGCTGGCTGATGCTGATGCTGGCCCTGCGCCAGAAGGTAATTAAGGCTCCTCAGTACGCCACTGAAGCCCTTTAACAGATTGGGTGAATGATCGCTTGCAGCCTCTGGTCATTGTGTGTGTGTGTGTGTGTGTGTGTGTGTGTGTGTGTGTGTGTGTGTGTGTGTGTGTGTTTGTGTGTGTGTGTTTGTGTGTGTGTGTGTGTGTGTTTGTGTGTGTGTGTGTGTGTGTGTGTGTGTGTTTGTGTGTGTGTGTGTGTGTGTGTGTGTGTGTGTGTGTGTGTGCACGCGCGTGCATACGTGCGTGTGTGTGTGTAAAATTATATTTTGAGATTTTGCTGATCTAAAACCGTAGGGATGGCAGTGACGTTATTACACTGAATCAAGGAAATTAACTTTTCCTCTTGGACGCATTAACCAGTGCTTTGCCATGAAAATTATGCTTAAACACGATGCTTGGTCTGTCACATACCTAGCATGGTAAAGAGCCATGTTTGTTCGTTTTGTAATAATCCCATGCCCCTGCAAATGCTTCCAATGGGCAACATAAATCCATGTTGTGTTGTATGTGCATAATGGCTTTTGTTTTAATTGAATGAGGATTCATTGTTTGAGCTCTGTAGTGACATAAATATTTGAGTGTCAATATGCAGATGTTGAGACGTGTTGATCACGCCACTAAACAACCGTATCTCACTCATTTCGTGAAGTATTCACGAAAAAAATAGATTAATTTTCGTGGTGCATTCACGTTATTGCCCGTTTTTCGTGGTAGGGCAACGAAACGCTGCCTATTCACTTGAATTGCCCGACTGTTGCCTAGCGACCCACTAGTTTGATGCCCTTTCGGTAGCCTACCGTCACATGGTAATCAAACATTTCAAACAAGCAATTTAGGGTTAGGTTTAGGGTCAAGGTTAGGGTTAAGGTTAGGGTTAGGGTTAGGTTTAGGGTTAAGGTAAGGGTTAGGTTTAGGTTTAGGTTTAGGGGACATAAGGCGTAAGTACCGAAAGGGCGTCAAATTAGTGAGTCCCGAGTGTATCAGCAGTGTTCTGACAGCACCCCCTCCCCGCCCCTGCAGACGCTTGGATAACCATAGCAGCAGTGGGGCAATTCAAGTGAATAGGCAGCGTTTCGTTGCCCTTCCACGAAAAACGGGCAATAACGTGAACATGATTACGGCAGACATAACTCAGGCCCAGTCAGACACGTACTGTAGATTGTTGTTAGTGCAAGGCATCGCCCACTCACCAATTTTAGTTATATTTGCAATGCAAGCCTTTCATCCAAGCTATTTTTAATCAAATCTCAAAGTGCATCTGTGTCATGGTAGTAGCCTTACATAACAACAACAACAACAACAGCAACAACAACAACAAAGGGCTTCTGATCATAAAAATGCAGTTGTGACATTTCCGAATGAGTATGCAGTTTTTTGTTTGTCGCTGCATTTGCATAATGTTATATGGATGCACAACCCCATTGTTCTAAATTGCTGGCGCCTTTGGAAAGGGCAGCACATAAGGCATTTATGGTGGAGAAGAGGAGCTGTAACCTTGAGGCTGACTTGGGAAGGCTGGGAAAGGGGCACTGTTATTCAAAGGCCAAAGCCGGCCGGGCATCATTAATCAACGCTGACCTGGGTCAGGAAGCAGTGTTAATTTCACCCCGAATCGGTTGTCTCAGAGATAATGCGGTGAAGGCCTTTGGGTGTGGGCCTGATTGCTAAGATGCTCACACTTTAGCCTTTTCAAAACAATGTGGAGAAATATTTAGGCCAGAAAAAAGCAGGAATGTGAAGCCTTTCACTTTCTTTTTTTTTAACATAATAGCTTTTTAAATCTTTACCAGTGATGTGTGTTATTGATATGGCACTATGTAAAGCTGCAGACCCCATGTAGCTGCTCTCTTCCAATGTGTCACTTTGTCTTTGTCTGGAGGGATTGCAGTCTCACTCTCTTACTTTCATCTCAGTGGATCAGAATGTGTTAACACGGCCCTATGAATATATCAGGGTGACATGTACACTTTAGGCCACATCATTATATTCATCGTTGCCGGTAGCTGCACACATCAATGACTCAGCCTCTCTGTTGGTAGTCTTCTTTGAGCCGATTTGTAACTCCAAGATACTGAGTCTGGAGAACAATGAGGATGGTGAAAATCCAATTCTCGGGGCTCCAGCAACTCTTTGCTAATTTTGTGGCTGTTTATCTTGGGAATCTGGCCCTAACATGAGAATTGTTGCCGTCTCACATGCCTTTTTGTGAGAGTTTAGTGTATAAGCCTCCACTGTTGCCTGAAGGTGATCACTAATGGTTGAGTACAGTAAACATCTATTATATCACAGGAGCAGGCTGCACACCAGTGGCCCGACAATAAGTGTGTCACGGTGATGAATCGGCTGCATTTCTTCAGTGGCCTTTTCCTTTCCTTCCCACCTTGAAGAAATGGAAGTCATATCGAGCAAACAATTACAGTGGCCATCACAGAATGGAATCAGTAAAAAAATTACAACAGACCATTTTTCTTTATAAGAAATGTTTTGGTAAATGCCATGAGACCACAGAGATTTTGAAAAGTTAAGGTGCAATAGTCTGTCAGAGCCTGGGTCTTAGTTATGTGAATACAAGATTTTAAAAATAAACTTAATAGTGGAAATGGCCCAGGTCTAAGTCTTTGATGTAAGCAGATGGATATTACAGCCCCTGTGATGAGTTTCAATAATAATAGTTTCATAATTGTGTTATGAATTGTATAGCTTACTAGATCTCCCAATTTTTCCATCAAGGAATCTGAAGATGGTGTTAAATTGTGGTACTCTGATATTGGTAATTGCATTGTCAAATAATCCTTTGTCTGTTGAAGTCATCAGTCATACATTATACAGAGCAAATAATCGATTTTATGCAGGTTTTATGCCATACTGATTCATCTTATAAACAGACTAGATTGGCATCTTACACATTGTGTTGTGATATATATGTTAAGGTGTGCATATTTTGCATGGATAATTTACTTCATATGCATACGTGTGGATAATTCACCTCATACTTCACATCTTATCTCAACTATTTCTCAGCTAAATGACGAAGTATCTTGACTTCACAATCTGGATATAGTGCATTATTGATATTACCTAATGTTTGCATGGATAATTTACTTCATATGCATATGTGTTGATAATTTACCTCTCTGGATTAGGGCTGTCCTAAACGATTATTTTTCTCCTGATTAATCTATCAACTATTTTTTTCGAATAGTCGATTAGTCAAACGATTGATTTTTCAAGTACTCTAGCACTTTAATCTTCAAGGAAATTGGGAAAAAAGAAAGAAACCGTTAAAATTAGGTCCCTGAGCTCACAATGAGCTTTAAATCATGATAGTAGCTTATTTACTCCGAGATACAGCGTTCAATTCATATGTGCTGGGCTATTTTAGGTTTCAATAAAGTAATAAAGCATTAGAAAAGTAAGTAAAAAAGCACTGAATTAAATTAAACGATTAGTCGACTATGAAAATTCATGCTGACTAATTTTTATAGTCGATTAGTCACGATTAGTCGATTAATCGTCCCAGCCCTACTCTGGATATACAGTGAGTCCAATATGTATTTGATCCCTTGCTGATTTTGCCTGTTTGCCCACTAATAAAGACATGATCAGTCTATAAATTTATGATAATATGTATTCAAACATGGAGAGACAGAATATCAAAAAGAAATTCCAGAAAATAACTTAAAATAATATATTTTAATTTATTTGTATTTAATTTAGGCTAATAAGTATTTGACCCCTCTAGCTAAAGAAGATAAAGTGCTTTGTGGCAAAGCCCTAGTTGTCTAGCACTGAGGTCAGATGCTTCTTTTAGTTGATGACAATGTTTGTGCATATAGTTGAAAATATTTTTGCCCATTTTTCTTTGCAGATTATCTCCAAAACATGAATAGTTTGTGGCTGTAGCTTGGCAAATGGGAGGTTCAGTTCTCTCCATAGAATTACTATAGGGTAAATATTTGGAGACTGTCTAGGCCACTTCACGACTTTAATATGCTTCTTATTGAGCCACTCCTTCGTTGCTTTGACTGTATGTTGTGTATTATTGTCATGTTGGGAGATCAAAAAATGGCCCACCCTTCAGTGTAGTGGTGGAGGGAAGGACGTTTGCACTCAGGATTGCACATTACATGTCTCCCTCCATCCATTCGTTGACGATGTGAAGGTGTCTTGGCCAGACAAACACCCTCAAACCATAATGATACCACTTTCATGCATGATGGTGAGGAGGGTGTTCTTGGGATCATAGACAGCAGTACTCTTTCTCAAAACACATTGAATTGTGTTAATGCCAAACAGCTTGATTTTGGTTTCATCTGACTACAGCATCTCCTTATCATATCCTAAACCAGCCTGATGTCCGTTGGCAAACCTCAGGTGGGACTGCACAGGCTCCTTCTGAAGTAGAGGTACCATGTGTGCACTACAGGATTTTAAACCTCTGTGGCATTAAGTTCTACCAGTAGTTTTCTCAGTGATTTTGGTCCCAGTAGCTTTGATATCATTGCCTAGTTCATCCCGCACAGGCCTAGGGTGCTTTCTTTCTGTTCTCATGGTTATCAAATCCCTACAAAAGGTCAAATCTTGTATAGAACCCCAGGCAGGCTGATGGATAGTCATTTCGTATTCCTCACATTTTGGAAGAAATGCATCAACAGCTGGGTCATTAATACCCAGTCTCTTTCTCGTGGCTTTGCAGCCCATTTAATCTTTTTTCAGGTCTAAAATCTTGTCCCTGATATCATTTGACCGCTCTTTGGTCTTTCCCATGATGGTGAGGTTGGAGTGTGACTGATTCACTCATACTATGGACTGATTCTGCTGATTAAATATGTCTTTTATGCATGTTAGTATGTACAGGTGTCTTTCATTCAGATGACAAGTTGATCGGAAGTGCCCATCTGGTCTGTGGGCCCGGAACTGTAATCAGTTGGCAGGGGATCAAATACTTATTTTGCTCGATGAAATGGAAATAAATTAATATATATTCTCTTAAGTTAATTTCTGGATTTTCTTTTTGATATTCTGTCTCTCCATATTATAATACATATTATCATAACATTTATTGACTGATCATGTCTTTGTTAGTAGGCAAACCAACAAAATCAGCAAGGGATCAAATACTTATTGGACTCACTGTAGTACATTCTTGGTGTTACTTAATACTAAAACAAATGTACACAAACAAGATGCCTTAGTTGACATACAGCAAGCTCCTATTTCATCCAAGCAATTCCCCATAATTTACAAGGTTCAATGCCCCAATGACATCAGTATGTTCGATTACTGCTGATGAAACCTCCTGGATTAAGCTGCTCCAAATGATGCAAGGTGTGATTTACTTATTACACTGCTTACAGCTATACTACATAAAGTAGATTTGGAATAGCATGATAGGGACAAAACTGACTTCGGAAACATACTGTACATGAAACATAATGAATATCTTTGACAAGGTATGTTTTACGTATTGCACAGGCGATAACATTTCTTAAAAAACATGTTTAGGCCTATTTAGAGATGTCTTGGAGAAACATGCATTGGAGACCGTAAATACCTTTATGAAGTAAACCCTTGAAATGTTGAGAGACACCTTTTTTGGTGGGGGGAGATCCATCTTCAAGCGGCAGCCCCAGAGCCCTGTGCGTTCAAACCCCAGCAGCCTCAAAAGACCAATCCCTCCCCTAGTGTGCTCAGATGAGCCACACAAAACACTTTCATGTGGTGCATCCCTCCCCCGTGTGCCAGCGAGCAAGGGCAGCCGAGCAGAGGTCATTATCAGATTAGAGAGGGATCAAGACCCTTTAGACAAATGTCATTTCCTCCAGGGAAATAACTGCTCACCCACACACCTTGACAGGCCACCAGGACTTTAAAGTGCGTATACGTACATGTGTGTGTGTGTGTGTGTGTGTGTGTGCGTGTGCGTGTGCGTGTGCGCAGTGAGATGGAATTGACCTTTGTCTGTCAGGAGACTTGCAGCGTTAAACATCCACTTTAAGCACCATACTGGTTTCTCTTCAAAGACTACTGCCTATCCCCAAAAACATGTATTTCTAAACACAGTGCAGCTTACCATTGCCAGGGGACCAGGACTGGATGACTAGAATTTCTTGCAGCACATTAAAAAATATTACACAATGCTTAGTACCTTAACATATTCATGGCTTTTTGTTTTAGACGGTGGGCTAGATTTCGTAGCTCCTTTAGAAAATGAGTTTCGTTCTCACTCTCGAGTGGCAACTTGATTTTTCTAATATGACCTCCTGACAATATGTAAAGCAATATTCTGGCTGTTGCCACGCTGAAAAGTTGCACGTTGATCTTAAAAATAAGGAAAATAAAAAAGACTGGGGGTGACGTCACATAATGCACAGTCAATGGGAAGTCTCCGCCCCTCAAAGTTGAAAAGGGAATATTTATCCGCATATCGGGCTTTTTTCATAGGCAGATAATTCACCTAATCATTGAAACAACGTAGGCATTTCATTCCTGACCATTTTCCTGTTACCCCCGTCACCTCATTGCTCTATTGCTTTGAGGGAACAGACCTGTCATCTTTTTGACATTTATCTCTCGTTGCCCAATGATGGTCAGACAGTCGAACACTAACAGCGAAAAAGAGCACTCCTGAAAGTTTGAGAAAAATATTTTTTTTTGCATGTACACAACAAGTGAGCCCACTTACCCCCCAACTTGTCACTTTTTGCCATGAAATCTGACGGTTCCGGGTAGCATGCACGCGCTAGCTGTATTCTGCCTCGTTGACTTTGCATTGACGTGACGTCACTCGGTCGGCTAGTTTTTGTTGTCATTTTTATAAATCAATGTGCAAGTTTTGAGGATGGCAACAGCCAAAATATTTATTAATGGGTTGTCAGGGGGTTATATAAGCAAAAATAAAGTTGCCACTCGTTAACACCAACGAACTGACAAGATATGAGACTGGGCCCACCACCTATTTGGTGATGAGTGAAAAATGACCTATAAACCTACTGAATGATAAACAGTACAGCATTTACAAAAGAAGGAGAGGTTGGTGCTTTTATTATACGAGCTATTGTTAAAGCTAGTCTTAATGCTCCTTTGCCTTTTGCACATCAGAAAGTCACTTATTGGCTTTGCAGTTCTGGATGACATTATTCTTCTAATCAGATATGTGTTTATAGCAATATACCAGTCCACCAATTATTGCAAATCATGTTTGCAGTCTCATGTTTTTAGATGCGTCCAGCATCTCTATAACAGGGTCTGTCTGTCCGTCCGTCCGTCCGTCTGAAACGCTTTCATTACATTTCCGTCCGTCTGAAACGCTTTCATTCAATTGTTGTCTGTCTGAAACGCTTTCTTTAAATTGTTCCTTCCTGTGGCCACAAGGCGACAGACTACGGAGCGAATGCGTGCAACAAAAGTAGCCTAGCCACAGGCTAACTGACAAACGTGAGGCCAACAACTCAGCCGATCGTGATGTACGCCACAAATAGACCAATCGACCTCATATTTAGACACTACAATGTTGATTTCTGCCTTCGATTTTCATCAGTTAAGAAATCTAGCGTCGGATTAACACATTATTAAGGTAGTAAAGCGAGTTGCCGCCATGTTTGTTTTCCAGAATCACACGGAGAGCTCACGTGCAGCATTCTGGGTAATTGAGTTTCACGTTATTAATGCACAAAATGCGTGTTTTTAAAAATAATGCTGCAGTGAGTTTAAAAAATCAAACCAACTGCCATTTGGAAGGGCAATGGTGCTTTTCGTTGCGCTCAGAGAGAGTAGAGTACGAGAGAGAACGCGTCTTTCGTAATTGCTTTGCAGTCGTGTGCATTTGATAAACTCTGGCACGGAAGTTCACTGCTTTGTGCCTTGACGGTGAAGCTGGTATTGAAAAAAAGTCCATAATTCACCTAAAGGTTCAACCCATAAGCGCATGATTCACCCAAACGGTTTTATTTATTTATTATTTGTCGATGTTTAGATTCTTTCCCACATGCACATAATTCTGAAATGGCGTGATACTAAAGGTTGTTAGGCCTAATAAATGTCTGGTAATTTGTAATGTAGCCTACTTCATCTAGGCTGTGTGAAATTTCAAATCATAGCCTATGGTTCTTTTCCAAATCCAAGAATGATGATAAACTGCAAAAAATAAAGCCATGTCTCGCCATTTTGCTGCCGTGCTGCCTGCCACAATATTTGGAGTGTCCATGATGACCAATAAACAAAAAGTACATCCTCGGGGGGCGTTGACAGGCTAGGAGGAGCCAGGGGGGCGTTTGGGGGGGGAAATGGCATAGTTGGAACTGGCATAGAGGGACGCATCTGTTGTCCGCCTGTCGGCCTTGTTTTTTTTTAAACATCAAGCGAACCTCTGTTGTGTCCTTTGTGGTGCTGTTATTTGTGTATACAGTGGTGTGTGTGTGTGTGTGTGTGTGTGTGTGTGTGTGTGTGTGTGTGTGTGTGTGTGTGTGTGTGTGTGTGTGTGTGTGTGTGTGTGTGTGTGTGTGTGTGTGTGTGTACTATGCATACAGGGCTGTGGGGCAAGTGTTGATTTGTGGTGAAGTTTGACCACCCGGGTTCTCTCCAACAAAAAAGTCAACGATCCATTAGCATAGAGGCTGTGTACAACTCCCATGTGCAGGACTATGTCATAGAATGTGTACGTGGGAATAGATTTAAAGGCTGAACTGTTGTCAACAAGCGAGAAACCTTTGCATGGGTGTTGGAGTCCTCCAGGAGTTGAAAAACTGTTGTGTAGGCACAATGAGACTGCATTGTCAACAGAGCTGTTTGTACTACAAGCAAAGTGAAAATGGCTCCAGGGTAGCACTTGAAAGATGATTACAGACCAGCCGTTGTGGCATTTTCCATGATGACCAATGTCACAACCACACATCTGAAATTATTTAGACAGCTTAGAATAAATTTTATGCATTATGCATGCTCTGCAGCCACAGTCACATTTTGTTAAGGTCACATACAGTATAAGTTGCACATAGATTGAGCAACTTTGGGTAACCTACCAAACTGTGTTTTATGTTTGATTTTTGTGTGTGTTTTTAACAAAGACATTCACTATAAAAACATTTATATGAAATCAGTTGTATGGGGCTGCTTGCAGCACTGTGTATGTATTTGTACTGTACAGTGGGAAGCTCCTGACAGGACATGTAATTTCTAGAGCTTGCTTAAGATTAAGTCTGCTGAGTTTAAGCAGTAGAAAGTGTAAATGACCCATCTACAGTAAGAGCACGAATCAGTCAGATTTCAGGTTGACAGAGCCTCGTCACATGTTCTTTTGTGAACACATCATGAGCACATCATGAACACATGTAATCTCTTTGCAGCTTCTACATTTGGTCCCACATTACCAAAATGCCTTCCTACACTGGATGTATCCTTGTATTTCAAAAAACAGCTACGTATGTTTCTAATGCAATTCATGAAAACCTAAAATTCAGTAAATTCCTTAAAATTCCCCAAATCAATGGAAGAGTTTGCATACTACAAGAGTATAGCAGAAATTGTGTGCATGCGTGGGTTCGTATGTTTTGATGACCAGAATCATCTTGCTGAAAGTGAGAGTGCAGGCTGGATCATGTGAGGGTTTGCAGGCTGTCTAATCATGATGGACACTAGGTTAACCAGGAGACCTTGCCAAGAGCAATGTGAGTTGCAGCAGCCCTCTCCGCTGCAACTCAAGATCCGACTGTGTGTTGTTACCACTCACCACACACCCATACAGATGAGCACCTGGGGCACACAGGCCTCACTGAGGTCTGAGAGAGGGATGGAGCACGCTGGATGCTGTCTTCTGTCTGCCATCTGCAATCACTCCATGTTGTGCTTGTTATCGAACCGTGTGCTCTTTCTGACTTGTCAGGACTCTACAGGTCTGTGCAAAGCCGTGCGTCCGACATGAGCGTATCCTACATAAGACTCGAGCTGTGTGTGTCGGTTCCTGCTGTGACCTGCTTTCAACATGCAAACGTGCCATGGTCCTGTCAAGTCAGTAGCTTGAGTAAAACTAGACCACTCATGACACAGAAATGAGCCCCCTGCTCAAAAAGTTTAGTTCTTCCATCTAGATGTGATGTATATTTATGTTTGTATATGCAAGGGATTGTGCCTGTGTTTGTGTGCTATGCACCTGTGTATACAGTATGTGAGTGAGCGACAGAGAAGGAGAGAGAAAAGAGATAGACATACAGGGAGAGAGAGTGGAAGGCAGAAATAAAGAAGAGGGTGGTGGGCAGGAGAGGGCACCCGTGGTATTGTTTCCTCTGTGTCTCCACTCTGGTTGGCCCTCTCTGAGCCGCGTTGGTACATCAACTGGGTGGCAGCGCGGCTTAGAGGAGATGGGGGGAGGCATCAGAAGCGCACGCCGCAGCCTCGCTGTTCTTCTGAGACAAACCGTCTCTCCAAGCGGCCCTTTGATCAGGGTTTAATCATCTTCACGTGTCCCCTTTTTCTGTGCCACTGCACGGGAACAAAGTCATCACACAGCTTTGGTCGCTGGCTTCCTGCGCTGTTCCTGCGTGCTGTCGTTTTTTACCCAGTCTTCGTTTTCTCTCTACTGCAAGGACCTGGGCTGCCAGAGTCATTTTTTCTGCACTATGTGTTTGTTTGTTTGTGTGTGATGATGTACTTCGCATTTCACTGACCAGTTGGAATATTGCAGAACTTTTATTTATTTCAAATCCCGTGGTGTTTCATGGGGTGGAATCAATTTAGTGTGTGATTCTGGCCTTGAGCTTTCCTACACCATGCGCATGATGACTCGAGAGTGTGCTAGGTTGTGGGTTGATTCTCCTAGCTTTCTCCTGGCACCAAGAAAAGCTCCCCAGGTCCATGCTATGCATTTGTTTCACACTATTGCCCATTAGCCTATTGTAATTTTACTGTCCATAACTGAACTCAGTATGAGCAGACCTTTTATTTGAGCCTAATATTAAGTCTCTCTGACGATTTTGAAAAATTGACATTTAAAGAGCCAAAAGTGGCAGCCATCTTGAATTTGAAGGTCAAAATAGGTCAATCAATCAATCTACATCATTTATGAATTTCTTGACCCAAATAGTCTCAGAAACCATGTATTATGCAGCACTGTAGGCAAAACCATTAAAAAGTAAATTTCCAGCTTGGCTGGCAGCAGCCATTTTGGATATAGGGCTCTACAAAAATGTTCCCACATTTTGGTGAGGGGCTCCCCGGCTCATTTTTTTATTTCACCTTTAGATGACAAATCCAGTGAGAAACTAACCTTTCCTCTCCACGGTCACAGAACTCTATAGATCAGTGGTTCCCAACCTTTTTCTTAGGGGACCCATGTTTTTACTATTTTAAGCTTTGGTGACCCAACCACGCGAGCGCCCGCACGAGACGGAGTCACAAGATGCCCTCCGTTTCCTGCGATAACTTATTTTAGTTATTTTATTCCTCAATTCGTCTTCGGTCAAATATAGAATAAATGTTTAATGTAGCACTTACAATTTGTTGCGTCTATGCATTTATTAGTTAAATGCTTTGTCTTTTATTCAACATGGGCTATATATATTTAAAACGAAACCCCTTAAAATCAAGAGGGCTCCGCGACCCCCGTTGGATCTTTGGCGACCCATAAGGGGGGTCCCGACCCATAGGTTGGGAACCACTGCCATAGATGACCCAACTGTAAGTCCTGGAAAGCGATTTGCACACATGTTGGTCTTAATCACACACTGTATCCCTCTGTCTTAACGCAGCGCCCGCACAGTCTGCTTGCAGTGCCTGGGAGTAGGGCAGCACAATAATCAAAAATGTATCGAAATCGCAATATGAAGAGTGACGATATGCGTATCAGCAAAATGACTTAACTATATCGAACAAGTAAAACAATTATTTGCAGTCCAATCACTTGCTGAATGTCAACAATGCGCAAAAAGCCGGCCATGACCAAGCCGAGTCACCGTATTGTGTACGGCCCTGACCTTGAGTTCCTTTCTGTTCTCAAATGGCTTTTCAGACATGGAGATGTTAAAACAAAGAGCAAGTGGCCGCACGTAAGTCCTGGAAAGCCAGAGTGTCAGTGTCATTATAGCGAGTAAGCCAGGCAGGCATACGTTGGGGGCTTGGAGTGTAAATGAACGAGACCCGAGGGGTGCTGCCCCGCACAGTCGCGAGGCACTTGAGAACGGAGAGGTGGATAACGAGAGGAGGCTGAACACAGCAGGGCATAATGTGCCGGGATGAAGCCTCTCTCTTGCTGCCTCCACTGACACTCATCGACAGCCACAGACTAATTAGATTTTTCATGGAACACACTGTGACATATTCTTCTCTAATCAAAACCACTCAACACTAGCCACTGTTTATATACGAACAGCTGTGACTGGAAACATGGAGATGCACTTTACTGAAGAGCTGGTGCTCAACACTGTTATGTTTCTCAAGCGGGAGCTTTTTTTCCTTCTCTCCTCGTTTATCTTATTCCATGGGGAATTGTTTAGTATAGAAACACAACTTTGCCAATAGTCAAGGGTGAGGCAAATCTTGAATATTTGTTTTGCTGTTAACACAGTTAGTTTTTGAAATGTACTAAAAAATATGAACTTCAAAACATGATCAGTCCTGCATGGAAACTTGCATGGAAACTGAAACTGAATAAGTGATATTCTGTATATACATTGTAAAGTGGTCAGGTGTTGTGTTCACACTGGTCCTGCAGCAGAAAAAAATGGTTTATTGTTTTACTTTCGTATAGTGGTTGCAGCTTTTGGTGTAAAAAGAAGAAGAAAACTGACCAAGATTGCAACAGGGTTGTCCAGTCAAATACTTTTGCTCCAAACCATAGGTAATTCAGGTGTTTTTCAGCAAGGATGACATGATGCAAGAGTAGTCTTTCTGGTGTTTGTTTGGTATGGGCTTTTTACACACACACACACACACACACACACACACACACACACACACACACACACACACACACACACACACACACACACACACACACACACACACACACACACACACACTCACTTAGAGTCAGAGAGAGGCAGTATGTCAATAATTAATCATAGACTGGATTAAAAAATGTATGACTGCACAGATGTGCCATTTAAGTAGCTCAGTTTTGTGTATCACCAAATCAAAATGAAAACTGCTGGAGCCACTTAAAACTCTCAAAGAATTCTGAGTACAAGGAACGGTCACAATTTTTTTAAATTTGAGGTTATTAGTACATTGAAAAATATCTTCCTATAAATGAAGCCTCATGAATCGGAAAATGGTCATTGGGAGAAAATGAGTAAAAGTTTACCTTGAAATCATAGTGTAGATGGACTGGGATTGAACTATAGACGAATTCAGAACTGAAGTCTCTGTCTCTCTCTTGCTACCCTCACCCCAACCCTTCTCTTACTGCATATGTGAGAGAGATGGAGCAAGAGAAAGAACAAGAGAGAGAGAGCGAGTGAAAGAGAAGCTGCAGTACTTTTAGCTGCAGATGTTTAATCTCTCCCTAGATGAGGTGGATCCAGCTAGAGCTGCACATTTTGGAGGTGTGGACCGTCTCTCCCCACAGGGGACAGGAGGTTAATGGAGGAGTCACACTCAGCAGCACGAAATTCATGTTACACCGCTGGTCTGCACAGCAACCTTGTCTGCTGACACGCACACACACGCACAGACACACACACACACACACACACACACACACACACACACACACGCGCAGGCACACACACACACACACGCAAGCACGCACACACACACACACACACACACACACAGGCACATGCACTCACGCCCGCACATGCAGACACTTTAATTACCCTTCCTAAACATAAGCTTAATAAACACACATGGCGTGTGTAATCGCAAGCCCACTTCATTTAATTTTTCACACTCTTCAATTCTCTACCACCCAGTGATTCCCTGCCAGTCAAAACAGCAGTGTTTCAATCCATGAGCTCCTCTACGCTCTTGCCTTGATGAGTTGATGAGAACAGCCTCAAACACTTCAAGTCTTGAGGAGGGTTCCTGAGGTGGGAACGGGGAAATCTATAACCTTGGCGTGTTTGCTAGTCAGATATTACTGAGGCGGTGGGATTGTAACATCTCTACAAGTACAGAGGAATACAAATGGAACAGCAGGTGTGTGTATAGTGCTATAGTATGTACATGCGTGATCAAGGCATCCAACTGCTCCATCAAACAAGCCATTATCCTATTTATGTCACCTCAAAGATCATTTACATTTCTTTTCAAGGTTTTTTTGACCTTTTGTTTTTCACCTCCTCTATCAGAGAGATTTCTTTACTCTCTCTCTCTCTCTCTCTCTCTCTCTCTCTCTCTCTCTCTCTCTCTCTCTCTCTCTCTCTCTCTCTCTCTCTCTCTGTGTCTCCCCCCCCCACACACACACACTCCCCTTGTATTTGTATATCTGCCTTGGTGGCTCGGGGGCAGGAGACAAATGATCAGGCCAGGTCAGGGCATTGCTTATCGAGGCACGACTGGAGCTTTTGTTTTTGCGCATGATTTGCGGCGCTGCACGGCTGGCGGCGTGGGGTGTGTGTAGAGATGTTAATGCATGCTGGGCGGCGCTGGCAGGATTCTCATTAGGGCGTGCGGAGGGCAATCCTTCATGGCGGCGGCACACTGGGGATCCTCTGCTGGCGCCCGCGCCCGCCCAGCATAATGGCCAACCTGAGCCGCCGCTGATGTATCACAAGCTGTTGTCTCAGCACTGTAATGGGACATTTATTTTTAAAAGTTACTCATCTTTTCTCAGTGGAGCAAATCCCCGCCTCCCTTTTCCTCTTTCCTCTTTCCTCTCTCTCTCCCCCTCTTTCTCTCTCTCTTTCTCTCACTCTGTTTCCCCCTGAGTGGCCTCTAGGTTTAGATAGCATTTGCATTCAGTCATTTATCACACTCTTCACAGCAGCTTTACAGTTTTTTATTTTAGTTTTTAATCTGTGGTTTTCAGGGCTTACTCTAAGTAAGCAATAGAATCTGTCTTTAACCAGAAGGTAAAAGTGGTCAAGCAAACGAATGAAACCAACTGTGATTGTGACCAGCTTTTTGCACCAGCCAGAAAAAAAGTGAGTGATTGTGACCATGTGTGCTTTGTTACTCTGTGTGAGTGCCAACACACTAGGACTAAGACTAGCACTAGGACTTTATAATTGTTAGCTCGACCAACACAACTAGCTAGTAGTAGTAAGAAATATTCCAGCGTTATATTTTAGAAAACACATAGTGGAAAAGAAGATCAGACAATGGTGACCCGTTGTGTTGTTATAGTGGGATTATACTGCCAACAATGCAAGCATGCATTAGACATTCAAGTCATTGAGAAAATAATTGAGATGGTTGTAATGTTGTGCTGAATTAGACAAGTGCAGGCATTTTCAGCCTCAGCTTGAGCTTTTCCCATTTTCAATTCGAGCCATTTTCAAATATTTTCTCTGCCTTTCTGGAGCTTGTGTTGTCTTGTGAAGAATTAGCGTTTTTAAATTCCCATTTCCGATTCCTTTCCAACAAGGACTTTTCCTTTGACAAAAACTTGTTATGATCTTCCATTTTGAACTTCTGCAAAGCAGGTTATTGAGTTTGTCAGGCAGTGACATGCACAACTTTGTTGTTTCCTCTTGTTGCCATTGAACAGACACATTAAGCTATATTTTTATAGATATGTCCCTGTCTGAGGGATTTCTTTTCAAGTGGTGGCAAACATTGGCCATTAGCATTTAGATGATGAATCAGACATTCAGGCATTCAATTTTGCAAATATTAAAAATATATATTTAAAAATAAAAATGCAGTAGACTATCCTAAACCACAGTTGAACTCTTTTAAACCACAGCTGTCCTGCATTGAAAGCCCCATCTCCCCAAAATGCATCACTTTAGCCTCTCCAAACACAACAAACTCTCTCCTTCAGAAGGTCTACATAGCCTATTTTGTAATTTTGTGTGACATTGACATCAGATGGCAAACTCTGTACCATGCACATCTTTACAATTCAAGGGACAAAATAATAAAAACATATTGGCATGAAAGGAGGCCAACCAAAAAGGAGTGAAAAGGTGAAAGACTGAGCATGTCCATGCATGGTCCTGAATATGAAATGTACTTTTTTGTGACTGATAAAAGGAGCCATTTCTACAACTTTCTATCAGGGTTAAGGCTAGAGCTTAAAACCTGTCTATTATTAGACATCCTGGGGTAAGGTTTGCTTTCTGTTTCTGGTAAGGTTATTGGTTATTTGGTTGTGTAATGGCAGGTTCTGAATACCATGGTACCAGGTCTATGTCAGCAATGAGAGAGAGAGAGAGAGACAGAGAGAGACAGACAGACTTACTGTGTGGCTGTGCTTAGTGCTTAGTTTACTGTGTATGGTATGGTTTCCTCTAGTTTCTCTCTGGCTAAGAAAGAGTTGGCATTCACACAGTTTGACTAAGACTATTCAAACTGAGCACGAAGGCATTTGCCTGCCAAGATTGAACAGGCACTTCTTCACTCCATGTGCAGTGTAACCACACCAGCCTGCTGTCAATGTGTGTGTGTGTGTGTGTGTGTGTGTGTGTGTGTGTGTGTGTGTGTGTGTGTGTGTGTGTGTGTGTGTGTGTGTGTGTGTGTGTGTGTGTGTGTGTGTGTGTGAGTGTTTGTATGTGTGTTACTTTGACAACGAAAAACTTGAATACATTCATTGTTCTGTCATTCTTAGCATTATTCCACAACAAACAGTCATTATCTATCTACAGTATCTATCCATCCCTCTATTTGTTTGTCTGTCGATGTGCCTGCCTGCCAACCTGACCAACATATCCCATGTTGCATTACATGATGATAATGGCAGTCAGATTCCAAAGTCCGCTGCCGTGTTGGACTCGGCGATGCCTGAGAATCGGCATCCATATTGGCGCCCAGTCAGCCACTGTGGGTTGGTCTAATTAGGCAGTGTGTTTTGTGAGACCACCTGCTGCCCCACTGCTGTGTGGGGTTGGCCTGTAATCGCCACATTTACCAGGATCAGCATGAGGGAAGCGGTGCTTTTTGGAGCTACGCAGATTCTGCCAAAGGCAAGGCAAGGCAAGTTTATTTATATAGCTCATTTCATACACAGGTGCAACTCAATGTGCTTCACAAAGTTAACAAATGTAAATGAAAGGAAACAGGGAAGAAAGAAGGAAATGAATTAGAGTCAAAAAGCATTTAAAAACATTAAGATAAAACATAAGGTAAAAATAATAATAAAATAAGATAAAATAAAACAAATTAAATAAAAATAAAAATAATAAGAATAAGTAATTTAAGCTAGGGGAAAGCATCTGAGAACAGCTTTGTCTTGAGTCTAGATTTAAAGCTATCAATAGTGGGTGAATTCTTTATGTCATCTGGAAGCTGGTTCCAAAGCTTTGAAGCATAGAAGCTAAAGGCTGCCTCTCCACACTTTGTTTTGACTTTTGGAATCACCAGCAAATTCTTCTCCGTTGACCTTAGTGACCTAGTTGGTGCATACAGCTGAAACATATCCAGTAGATATGTGGGTCCCATTCCATTTAGTGATTTAAACACAAGTAGCATAGCCTTAAAATCAATTCTGTAGCTTACTGGGAGCCAATGCAGCGATCTTAAAATTGGAGTAATGTGGTCGAACTTCCTTGTCTTTGTAAGAACCCTTGCAGCTGCGTTTTGTACAAGTTGAAGCTGTTTAATGGTTTTATTGGGGAGGCCAGTAAAAAGACTGTTACAGTAATCAACTTTACTAGAAATAAAGGCATGTATTAGCTTCTCCAGATCATGTTTAGACATCAGGCCCCTAAATTTAGAGACGTTTTTTATGTGATAAAATGCAGACTTAGTAATAGCTTTCATGTGACTGTTGAAGTTTAGGTCACTGTCAATGAGGACCCCAAGATTTTTAACTGTTTCCCTTGCTTTCAGTCCCTTCGTTTCAAGGATAGTAGCAATCTTTTGTCTCTCCTCTCTTTTCCCAAATATAATTACTTCAGTTTTATCTGTGTTCAGCTGGAGGAAATTGTGAGACATCCATTTGTTAATTTGGTCCATGCAATGATAGAGTGATTCAAGGGAGGTATAGTCATTTGGGGACATAGATAAGTAGAGCTGGGTATCATCCGCATAGCTATGGTAATTTATGGAGTTATTCTCGATAATGTGTCCCAGTGGCAACATATACAGATTGAACAGTAGTGGTCCCAGAATGGAGCCCTGGGGGACCCCACAATTCAGAGACATCGGTGATGAGGTATGTCTTCCAATGGCGACAAAAAAACTTCTTTGTTGTAGGTACGATTTTAACCAGTTGATCACTATGCCCGTAAAGCCAACCCAGTGTTCCAGTCTATGTAGTAGTATAGAATGATTAACTGTGTCGAAAGCAGCACTCAAATCAAGAAGTACCAAGACGGATGATTTGCCAGCATCAGAATTCAATCTTATGTCATTCATAACTTTGATAAGAGCTGTTTCAGTGCTGTGGTAGGCACGGAAACCAGATTGAAACTTATCAAAATAGCTATGAGACATTAAAAAGGCAGTTAATTGGTTAAAAACAATTTTCTCTATTATTTTACCCATAAATGGTAGATTGGATATGGGCCTATAGTTGTTTAGTACCAGTGCATCCAGGTTGTTCTTTTTCAGTAAGGGTTTTACAACTGCTTCTTTCAGACAGCCTGGGAATATGCCTGTTTGTAGTGAGGTGTTGATGATCTGAAGTACATCTGGTGATATTAGGTGTAAGATGGATTTGAAGAAGGCTGTTGGTAGAATATCTAAGTCAGATGTAGAGGAGCTAAGACTTTGTACCGTTCTATTAAGAATGTCCACATCAACTAAATTAAAATTTCTCATGAGGTTAGGATTTAACTTCACCGTAACAAGTTGGTCCGAATCTTGGGTCGGTTGCACATGTGTGAGTATGTTTGTACGTATTTTTTCAATCTTAGCTTTGAAAAAGGATGCAAACTCATTGCATTTGCTGACTGAGAGGAACTCAGAGGGCATTTGATTTGGGGGCCTTGCTAGCTTTTCCACAATGGTGCCAAGAACAAAGAGCCAAAGGGGTGAAATAAGGAAAACAGGTGAGGGAAAGAGGTAGAACATCAATGAATTGGGGTGGTGGTGGGTGTTCGGGCGTCTGCACAATTAAATGTATAAACTGGCCAAGAATAAAAGTATTTTTTAAAACATTTTTACAAGCTTTTTTTCCAAGTATAGCAGAAAGTGTGTGTCTGTGTGTCTGTGTTTGGTTGTGTGCATGTATGTGTGTGCACATGCATGACTTGAGAAACAGTGTGACTTTCTTGAGTTGTTTTTCTGCCATCATGCAACCTTTCTGAAGTCAGTCTATCACAAGATAACCATTGTGCAACTGTGCACTTTTGAAAAGCAGAAAAGAGCTTGATGAAAACACTCTTGAGATGTCTGTCCTTCGGTTGCCATCACATATTATCCTAGGTGAACAGCAGGAGAGGAGTTTGCTGGCAGAAAGGGCATACACGTCTTTTACCTCTTTTGAACATGAAAAAAAAGAATAATTCTTTCTTGCTATTTTTGTTGTTGAATTCCTTGCGTAGAACTAGGTTGTTCGGAAGCCTACAAAAACATTGAAGGACAAAATTGTGCATCAACGTGTTCAGAGGAGAAACAAAATCCAGGGCAGTCCTGAATAAAAATACATCGAGCACCTCTGTAGTTACTGGTGCACAAAAGTCTCCCTGCAAAACATCACTTTTTTCTAATGGACCTGTCTACATGTAGATGGTCATGTCCATGCACTCGGAATGGTTTTGTTCTGCAAAAGCTATGATCCAGTAAGGGAATGTTTGTCACCGGTATTTATTTTCGGGGTCACCGGAGGAAGATCGGGAAGGGTTGTGTCGTTTTTTTCATTGCTGCGGGCAGGGTCATCCAACATTTTTTGATCTCAAGGGGAGGGTCATTAAAAAATGGCCCATATTTTAAAAAAATGATTCCAAAGTAGGCTACCTTGTTTGAATATGTTTTGATGTAACATAGCCTAATCCTCAGAAACGCCTCCACCGTTTGCTAAAATTGATCACATCATCAGACCCCCGTTGTGATTTGTTTTGTCTAAAGAACAATTGTCAGTATGCTAAATCTACGAAATGGGCCTGCCTTCGTGAAGAAGACTATAGTTTTCAAGATCAGAATGCAGTAACATTCAGTAAGCAGCAGCGTTGGTCAATCAACGTTTGACAAAAGATCATGTAGAATAGGGCTACTTATTAAACTTCTCCGTAGGACAGGGTCATGTATTTTTTGACTACGTTGCGGGGAGGGTCATCAAAGTTTTGAGGATTGCTAGGGGAGGGTCATGCAAAATTTGACGACCAAGGGTGGAAATCTTCTGAAGACCCCAAAAGTAAATAACGAACAATCCCTAAAGTGATGGGCATTCAGGCAGTGTAGTTGAGAACACACAGCAGCAGAGAGCCATAGGTGAACGTTCAACAGAATGACTCCTTCCTCTTGCATTTGTGGATGAGTTTGAGTATGTATGTGTGTGGGTTTCTCTGACCTCCTATTATGTGAAAGTCTTTGTCCTGGTCCTTGGCTTGAAAGCTCTCTTAACAGGATTGAACGTTTCGAGGAACAGAATGAAGAACTTTTTTTCTGAACCTCTATATTGCCTCATCATTGAAACCATTGAAAGACCCATTTGGAGCTTGTGCTCTCAAAAGCATTTTTTTTGTACAGAATGATATTTGTACAGAATGATAGGAAGCACTTTGAGTTTTTGACCATATAGGATTTTGTCCATTTCAAATATTTTAGTTGAACAGTGTATTAACTTTGTCTTTGCAAAAAGAAAAAACAGAAATGAGGTTACTTGTACTGTGCTTTTCCACAAGAATCTCATCAGAAAGCCTTTGAAAATACTGCACTTGATGTCTCTATGTTCATCTTACCAGAAATATAAATATGCTTTGTAGTTGTGGTCAGCCATGAATGCAGCAGCACAGCCCTGAGATTCTGCACATGTGCAGTTTCACAGGCATGTCAGGAGTGAAGGAATGTGAACCAGCAGCTAACTTTGAAGGCAAGCCAGGCAGCGCTACTTTAAAACGGCCACTCCGTAATTTTTTGTGAGTTGTTTGGACTGCTTAATTCCTGGGATGCGCTGCGGAACGCTAATGACTGTGTGACTGTGCATCCCGGTGCTAAATTATTCAGCACCACACACTACACACAGCACAGCACAGCACAGCACAGCACAGCACAGCACAGCACACCACAGCACACCACAGCACACCACACCACAGCACAGCACAGACCGCTGCTGACTTTCCTCAGACATCTCTGAGTCACACACACACACACACACACACACACAATTACCTGTCAGCAGTAATCCACTCTTCCACAAGTCCACGGGATTCAACAGGGATTTACAGACTTTTTGAAATCTGTTTTTGTTGGTTTTCATGTGTACAGGGAAGAGATTGTGTGTGTGTGTGTGTGTGTGTGTGTGTGTGTGTGTGTGTGTGTGTGTGTGTGTGTGTGTGTGTGTGTGTGTGTGTGTGTGTGTGTGTGTGTGTGTGTGTGTGTGTGTGTGTGTGTGTGTGTGAGTGACAGAGAGAGAGATAGTGAGGGAGAGAGAGCATGCGTACACATGGTGTGTGTGTGTGTGTGTGTGAAGGTGAATGTGCCTTTGTCCTTGTTTACACACTCACTCACTGCTGTCTTATCAAGCTGTAGTAGAATGGGTAATTACGGTATGTCCAGGAGCCATAGTCACACTTAAAAGTGGATAGACATTAGTAATAGTAGATTGGCTCCGCAGATCCTGTGTCCAATACAGTCTTTGTTTGTTCAGTGTTGTGCAGCCTCTGTGCTATTTTTTCCAGATAGTAACATCTTCATTCTTGGCTTTTTCATTATGGGCCCCAGAGACTCCTTTGCCCAAAACATTGCCTTTAGAGATTCTGGTGAAGAGAGAAAAAAGATATTCAACACAGTAATGGAGTTCAGAACTTTATGTTGTCCTCAGAGACCTGTGCAAACATAGGGCTAAGTTTGTAGACTTTGTGAGATGGTATATGTAAACGTTATAATACGTTATAATAAGACAGCCTCATGTGTTGGGGTGATTGCAGTCAGGCATACAAGGCACATAACATCCTAAATTCATGTAGTCTCACTGTTCAAGTGATCGATTTGGTAATGACTGGTGTTTCTACCCAGTGTTCTACAAAATGTGGAGTGTCCTTGACAGTGTTATAGTGTGAAGTGTGAGATGGTCAGGAGACTGATGATTAGGATGGTACTCAATGCTATTGTATTATGAAGTCTTGAGGGAGACAAGGGCAGTAGGTCACAATGCAGTACGGAAATAACGGTATAGTATAAAGTACGGTATAAAGATGTTGAGGGTACTGAAATGTGATGATTTGGTATGCAAAAAGCAGAGTGGGTAGCCTACAGTGTAGAATGTGGACCTGTTTTTTTTGGAAACGTACTTCGACAACTTAGACAACTTCGACAACTTATAACTTAGCTTCTTTGTCAACAAGGTTAACAGACCTATGTCATGTGCAAACCCACATAAAAGGCACCTACGTCATGTGCAAACCCACATAAAAGCCACATAAAAGGCACCTACGTCATGTGCAAACCCACATAAAAGCCACATAAAAGGCACCTACGTCATGTGCAAACCCACATAAAAGGTTAAATGCTTTCTGGAGGAAGCCCATCAGACCAGCATACTGGGCGTATAGACTTGCATGCATGTGGCTCAAAAATAACCTTAAGAAAGAAAAGGACAATCTGCAGTCAATCAAGTTAGTGTTTGGCAACCGACCATTAAGCTGTTCTCAAAATCCTCAAAATATGTCAAACCTAGAAAGGGGCCACACACAGTGTGCCTCCAATATTAAACCATCCCGTTTAAACACATGCTACATACACACAAAAATATCTGTCCTTCTTCTATTTTGCAAGCACTTGTCAATCAGCATTATACCTTGGCATAAATGATCTAACGTGGGGCATTTTAAGCTTATGTAGCATGACCAGGTGAACTGACAAAAATATTATTGAATCAATGAACCGACTACGCCACCAGAGGGCGCTAAAGTCCCTCTGGAAATTGAATTACACACTAGTGCATCAAAGCACACAGGTTCGTAAGGAACGACAGAGACAGGATTACAGGGAACAATTACTTTCTCTTTTTAATACGTCAGGAGGTATAAAATACAAATGTTATTTAGGACCACAAAAAAATAAACAAAACGTACATTGGCGCGGGACAGGTAACCACACAATAATGAGTTGGCTTAGGCTTCCCCTGAGTAGCTTCAGTACAAGTTAACACGATGTAACACACAATTAGCACAGCAAGCACATCTAGTTGAATATAAGCATGCATGGAAGTAAATCATTAACACAGCACACAAAGTTACACTCGGCATAAGGCCTGAGCACTGCACGTGAGAAACTACTGTAGGGTAGTCCTACTGACCAGTTACAGGTGTGTGGTGTACCCGACACGGCCAACACACAATACATCAATACAATAAGAAACGAATCAAACGTAAATCAATCAAACAAAAGAGAACTAGGACCCACACATCACATTCACACACGCCGCTGAGTGTCAGCGCGCAACCACGCGCGTCACCAAACACTCTCTCCACACGAGAGTTCCAAGCGCGCACCGCGCGTCACTTAACACACTCTCCACACGCACGCACTCGTCCACAATAATTGTCGGCAGAACAAAAACAGCAGCGCGTCAAGGGCCGTCGGCCCTACATATGTTGATCCAGGCTACCTGCAGACAGAAGGCATCGGGGGAAAGTATGACTAGGCAGCCTACATATTTAAGAATTTGAAGGCAAATGGTGGAGAGTGTAACATACCCGATGGGCGAGGCACATCGCCTACGCCGACAGCAGCAAGGGCAACAGCAGTAAAACGGACAGGCTAGGTACAGCAGTTGCCTGGAACAAGATGAGGGCATGCAGCGAGTGAGAGGAATGTTTACGATTAAAATATAATCAGTCGTAGGGACAACGGGGGCATAGCCTACCGGGAGAAGTTGAGAGAATGCCCACGCCAGCACTTCAGCAGAAACTCAAGCGGTTACGCTCTTGGTCAGAAGACGCACCGCAGGACCAAACAACCCCACGAGGGCTTCCACATCCCCGGGGAATACATATGCCTACGGGTGCGGGCTCTCCCAGTGACAACAGAACCCAGAGCCAAATGATGATCGACCAGCCGCCGCCCAAATGAAGCAGGTGTAGCGCTTTTAAAAGAAACTAAAATCTTAGCAATTGGTGCTCCTCACTCACATGACACACCGCGCCACAGCCAATTGCCGCTGTGGCTTAAAGTCACACGCACCAATATGCTACACTTACATCATTGCTGGCACATCACTTTTTTCACTTACTTTCATCGTGATGACATTGGAAGGTAGAGGGAAAGCTTGTGTGAGTAGAATGAGAATAAAAGCCTTCCCTTGCATCTGTTCCTCCAGCTCTCTCTCCTCCTATTTCCCTTCCTTTCAAAAGCCCTCTCATCGCTCACTTTCTTCATCTTAAAGTGGATAGGTCAGCACATAGAATGACAATTTCCCCTTTTTCTCTTCCATACAGGGCTTCTCTTTAGCTCTGAATGATGGCCACATCTACACATGGACGGACGGCTTAAGGAGGATAGACTGGCACGACAACGAGAGCATCAGGAGGGATGAGTTGCGAATCGGTAGGAAAAAAGGCATTTTTTTGTACCCGCACTGTTTTTCAGATGTTGTTGTTTTCACAGCTAGCTGAAAGCCCGTAGTAATAGCCAAAACACACGCATGTACGCACACAAACACACACACACACATGCACACACACACACAAACGTGCACAACGTGCAACGTGCCTAAACAAATGTGATGCGATCTGGGAAAACCCTTCACATGGTGGGATTTTACATTTTTGAGATATCGTTACCATTTGAAAGTCAATGTCAACCTCTTTCCAAAGGTGTTTTCATTATTTTCATATCTTGTCTCTATCAAATGTTATACTTAAGTTACCCAAAGTCAACTTAGTCGTTCAGAGGAATTCTGAGAAAAAACACTCTAAAGGTTGAGTATGGAGCTTGTGGCCAGAGGAGGTATTGCAACTATGCAAGGCAATTGTGGCCACAGTGAGTATTGCAACTATGCAAGGCGATTGTGGCCAGAGAAGGTATTGCAACTATGCAAGGCACTTGTGGCCAGAGTAGGTATTGCAACTTAGGAAAATGTGAGGTTGAGTATGGAGGATTGTGGCCAGAGTAGGTATTGCAGCTATTTTTTCTTTGATTTATTTACGTAATGTGTTTAGTTTTGAGTTTGAGTCAAAGAAACAACTAAGGAAACAAACAAAAAACATCCTTGTTTCAACACAGCATGGATAGCACATTATTATGGATAATAATTATGACCATATTAGTAATTATTATTATTAATATTATAGATATTGGGATACTCTGTTTAATTGAGCCATTCTAAGCACTTGGGACACTCTAATCCCCAATGGAGACATTATCATAGTTAGCTTTTCATTCAGTGCTTGATTATTATTATCATCTTTCGTACATTAGTTTGTAAGACCAATTGTAATCCACATCAATACAATGTAATGTTCCTAGACTTTCGCTGTGCAAAAATTGTTTTCTTAGGCCTACTTTAAAAAAATGCAGGGTATTAGCTCATACTCTCTCAGATCACTACCTAGAATTTGGATCACTCCAGGTGAGAGGGACTGCTGAGAAGCAGTGCAGCGTCCTGATACGATGCTCCGGATGCCTCACTGATGGTGGGAGATACGGGCAGGACAGTTTTTTGGTCAAGGTACCTCTTAAAGATTAGTCTCCTCCTTCTGTATTGTCTCTAGTGGAATTTTGCTCTCATCCATGTCCATAGCACAGCCCCACCCCCCAAACCATCACCACAACTGAGGTAGCTCATCATAGAAGGCGACTCCGCCCCCAGTCCCTCACCGTTACTGGATTACTTAGAGTAAGGGATACTGGCAATGGAGTGATTTCCAACCGCTCAAATTTTCCAATTGCTTCAGGGTTAACATGTACCTGATGTTGGCAAAACAAAAATTGATCATAAATAAGTAAAGTTGACAGAATTTGAGATCAGACTTTGGAATGACCTTATATCCAAGTGAAGGGGCATTAGGTTTAACTACTGTTCCTTGTAACATTGATAATTTTCACTACCTAGAGAATTAAGTCTCAGAAGCAATAGGCTACCTGAATGAAAGCAACATTTAAAGATTTCATTAATCTCATTTATTTATCTTCAGTAAATTTGGAATCCAATGGCACTACTTCTGAGGACAACAAAACACTGGAAAAAAGCAAGAGTAGGCCTAGCACATTGCACTTGGTTTTGATATTCATTGATTATTATTTATTTATTTTTTAATTATTATTATTATTATTATTATTATAGTAAATAACAGAAGGCCACTCATCAAACACTACCTACCACATGCCTGTTAATTTAAAATCGGTTAAACGAATGTAGGCTAATTTCATTACTTTTCCTGGGGTCTTTTTTTTTCTCTCCCAGAGACCCTCAAACTGCTGGCGAACTGTGGGTCGTCTATAGGCTACATACTGGCCTCTGTGTATAGAATATAATTTCAAATTAAATTGTCTATTGATTCGTCATGTAGGCCTATAGTCATGTAGCCTATTCGTAATTTACTGCCCAACTTTTGCCATTTTAAAATAGGTTCCTAAAGCATTCCACCAGGTAAAGAAACGAATGACGTGTATTGGACCTGCCATTTTATTGTTTAGGGTATGAAGCGAAAATATCAGCAAAATGTGTCAAAAATGCAAAAATGGGAACCATCAGTGTCTCGGAAAAGTGCAATGAGCTCTCTGCTCGGGAGGTAAAACTTGGTTTTGCGCGATTCCATAACACCAGCTGCACGCAAAATAAACGAACATAGGCTATAGCCTACATGCCTCGGAATAGGCTACTTGTAGTAGGCTACAGTACGGTGAAGACCGCTTTGTTTTTTACCCTCTGTAGCAGGCAGCACAGTCATAACAGAAGAGAAAATGTTTTCTCCGCGCTTATCTTTTTCACTATCTCGCGCGTCACTTGAAAGGACTTAGGTGATTTGAAAGACTGGGGTGAAAGTCACCGGTGCATCTCAGTTTGACTTTGAAATGTGACTGTTGAAGATGTGTTAACTGAACCCATTAGTTAGGCGAGACATAGATGCATAGATATATTATTTTTCAACATCTGAGTTGATCCAGTGACGCTTCTACAGTGTTACGGAGCCAGTTATGACAGTTGATTCACAGCCAATGACAAAGTGTGTATACCAGCGCGGCAAAAGAATGAATGTTTTCGCTATGCGCTGCCTCGGAATAGTAGCCTACAAGAGCACTTTTGACCCTCTGCAGCAGGCAGCACAAAAAATAGAGAGGAGAAACTTTTTTCTTCACGCTCTTCACTGTCCGGTGCGTCGCGGGAAAGGACTGACATGAGGTTAAACGTCACCGAGTAGGCTATCTCAGATTGACTCTGGAAACGGACTGCTGAAGACGTGTGAACTGTGAACAAATTCATTTGGCACGGTTCTAAATAAAAGCATTTTAATCTTCCACATCTGAAATGATCCGATGAGGCTTCTTTAAATTACAGAAACCTAACAAGCCCTGTCTTGACCACATCTACATCTTTCAATTCAGCACCGTTTATTATGACAACAAGGACACAGCGCAGTAAATTAAACTTTTCGTTATAGATAAATCACACGGGCGCTTTACTTTTAGATTTGCATGTGAGCTATCCAATACAAAATGAAATCTACATTCCAGTGCCGTTTAGTAGTCTAATCGTAGTTGTAGTGATAAACTGCAAGAGGCACATGATGAGACTGAGTTGAAATGCACAGAGCTCGACGACCTCTCCGATCCACGGAGAGGTGTCGCCTACTGTTTCTTTGTATTTATTGTTCCTTCTTTCTTTATACCTATTAGGCCTACTTAAGAAAACTCTGCTTCATCGAGACAGAAGGCATTCTTAACTGCTCAGATGCGCTGACAATGAGTGAATACACATGTGTAAATTCTGAGCCTTCACGTCTACAAACTCTGATGTTTTTTTCCCTCACCTCGCGCGCCCCTGCGCTACAAGCGTAGTCACCACGTTGGCTGCGCAGGCAGACTGCTCATGGGTGCCTCCCCTCTCACCCCACATCGGGCCGTTTCAATCTTCATTTTAACACATTAAAACAGCGATTTCAGACAAAATATTTTCAGAGATGATAGACAAGATGTTAAACAGCAATAATTTAATGAAAAACCGATTTCAGGAAAACATCACTTCTCGACCTATTTTCGCTCTTTCCTGAGAAACGGCCAGGGCAACATCCGACGGGTTTTCCCAGATCGCATCACAAATGCCTGTCTGTAGGGAGGAGATAATAAGACACTGACTTGTCTTTTATGGGTTGCATTTTAGGAAGCGCTGTATCGTCGAGAGGATGTTGTTTTAGAGCCAGTGCCAGGAAGCCAGTGTAAATCACCAGGTGGCCCACTGAAGAGTTTCATCGATCCATTTGGATTTACTATGGGTTAATAATGTTACAGTCGCAGCTTTTCCTGCTGTAAATTTTAGGCACATTAGGTGCTCGGAGGTATTGGGAAGACAAATCACCATGGAGATGCAGCATAAGCATCTTATTATGGTCTGTTTTTCACCAAGCATGGTCTTTTCCTGCCAAATGAGTAGAATGCATTACCACTTTATTTCTAGATTTGCATCCCTCAGCCAAGGTCAGTCACAGACAAGCCATTAACATCCTCGCAACATGTCCTACACAGCCGCAAAAAAACAACAAACGGCCGTGCCAGCAATCACTCTGGAACATCATCACAGCAGAAATCATTTTCAAAAGTGTTTTTACACTGCTATGTATAATATGTGAGAAAAGTACACAGAAGCTATCTGTGTGAATGCCCTCTCCCTGTACAAGCCTATTTGAGTGTTGCCTTAGTAACCAGAGCCGTATCTCCGCACACCTGTCAGACAATTCCTCTGGGGCGACGGGGTCAAGTCATGAACTCCCACTCACAGCCAATATTTTCAATTATCCCTCAAATATCAGACGCATCAGTGAGCATGGTCTTTCTCTCCCAAGCAATCAAGACTGGAGAAGAACATAACAAGGCATCCAAACAGGGTGTGTTGCCCAGCAGGCCTCCGCTACATGGTGGCAGGAAAACCCAGGGGCTCCTGTAATTAAAAGGGCTCTCTTGCAGGACCGGGAGGATGGTGCATGTTGTTAAGAAAGGCACAACATCTTACAGAAAAGCACTTCACACTGTTTGCAGAGTTGCCAGTGTACTATAGATGGAAAACAAATATCCTTAGCACCTTTTTTGTTTTCTTTCTATTTTCTTTAGGTCAAGATGAACCATACAGTCAGAGTCTGAGATATACAGTAGATAGGATGCGCTGTGGAGTTCCTGACCAGACTGGTGCAATGATACATAGGATGTGCAAATGAGGTCCTAAGCAATAGAAAGGTCATACGTGCCAGACATTACTGTGAAAATCTTTGCCGCCTGCATATATATTTTTTTTCTTTACTTGCAGTGTAAGTTGCTGTAAAACAATGTTTTTCAGCTGGGTGCATATGGATAGATTTTCCAAGTTAATGCAATTCTCTTGTTTGCCACTTGCCCTTTTCGGTGCATATTGAGCCCAGTTTATAAATTAAGGAAACTGTACAAAAGAAAACAAAACATTCATCTTAAGAAGAGATGCTACCAGCTAATTTCCCTGTGCAGTTCAGTGAGCTAGAGAATAGGCTACCCAGAATTCCTTTGTGCTGCCCAGAGGATTTAATGTTGACCCATCTCATCAGTCTCTCTCTATCTCTCTCTCTCTCTCTCTCTCTCTCTCTCTCTCTCTCTCTCTCTCTCTCTCTCTCTCACACACCTCTCTGTCTCTCTCTCTATCACACACACACACACACACACACACACACACACACACACACACACACACACACACACACACACACACACACACACACACACACACACACACACACACACACACACCCCAACCATCTGTTGGTGACAAAACAACTTGTATTCATTTTTGATGAATCACAAACTAATTTTAGAGAGCAGGCACACATGAAGCATGAATAATAGATCGCAGTCCTGTTATCTTGCGCCGAATCAGGTGTCTTGTTTTTGCGAGGCGGCGTGATGCCCAGTGCTTCCAATGCCGGGCCTGTTTATATCAATTGACATGAGGGTGCGCATCATGAAACCGCAGATTTGAATCGACTCAAACAGACTACCTCAGACAGCTTGTCAATAGTGGTTTTACATCCAGTGCCGCATCGCGGAGCGGGATGGGGGGGGGTTGGGATGCCACAGCGGCTCTGGTGTACAGATGCCTGTGTGGAGCCAGAGTGATGCTCTGTGTGTTTTGTAACAAGTCGCTGGCCCTGCTGCTCCACACAAACACCACAACTGGTCTTGCGATGCAAATATTTAAACACGTTTTACTCCAGACTGTCATTATCGCTGAATCAAGCTGTTGCAGAGGCGCTTTCAAAGGCAAGAGAGCAAAGGCATTAATATGGAAAGCTAATGTGTGGGAGTTGCGGGAGAATAATGCACATTCTGGATCGCTTCTCCCTCTCCCTCTCTCTGTCTCTCTTTCACTCCCGCTCTATCTTGCGCATGCTTTCTTTTTTACTTCTCTCTGTCTCCCTTTTTTCCTCTTCCATCTCCCTCTCTCTGCCTCTCTCTCTCTCTCTCTCTGTATCTATCTCCGTCTCTCTCTCTCTCTCTCTCTCTCTCTCTCTCTCTCTCTCTCTCTCTCTCTCTCTCTCTCTCTCTCTCTCTCTCTCTCTCTCTCTCTCTCTCTCTCTCTCTCTCTCTCTCTCTCTCTCTCTCTCTCTGGTCTTAATCCAGAGAGGATGCCCCGTGGTGTGGGTGTTTGGTTGCTTTAATTATGCACAAGGAAAGATGTCTTTTTCTTCCCTCCTCATCGTAGTGGGAGTGATCGTGCTGGGCACACAGGGAAGATAATCAGAGAAGTTATTTAGATCTCGCCCCTTCGAAAGACAGAAGCTGTTGTGTGTTCACCCTCATTAGTAGTGCAGTAAAAAAGACAGCAGCCGAAACGCAAAATTATAACTTCATTGTGGCCATCATAAAGAAAAGGCATGAATGGAAATAGTTTTGAAATTATTAGGCAAAAATTTGGTTTGAAAGAAAAGTTTGTGTGGTAAGAACTTTTCTACTGTAATATATTCAGTTGTGTTTCTTTGTTTATTCTTTTGCATTGTAATGAGTCTATTCACGTTTGTGTCTCTTTCTTTTTTGTTTTGTTGCATTCTGTTTTGGAAACTTTCCATTACTCTCAGATCAAAAGCAGTGCTTCACATCAGGGGCATTGTTATCAGTGCAGGGGTGGGATTTGCACATCAGACAAAAAGATCTGTCAGACTAAATTAGACCAATGTGTGTGACAGGGAGTTCATGGTGGTTCTCATGGCTGTTTGTTCTTAGATAACCTCAAGAAACTCTCATATACTCCTTTATGCCCAACGGCTAGACATATGCTGGCTGCTTACTGTATTGGATAGAGAATGTGTTCATCACAGAACATGTGCTGCCGTGTGTCCCAGACAAACCAAGATCAAAGAATTTTGAGCATTGTTTTTATGACTACTCTTTGTGAAAGAGCACCGATTTTTCTAAACAAGGATACCAATTACCATTTAGTGTCTCTAGCCATTTTGAAATGACTCATGACATATTATACCCATCCTAGTCATTCAAGTATAGTCATTTTACTTTTACATAAATATGCATTAAATGCACACCTGTTTCCAGACTTTCTGCACACTGAGTAGGCAATGGTGTTGAGCTTAGACTAAATATGTCTGTGTTTTTGTCTTCAGGAAAAGGAGAACATGGGAAACCTTATCCTCTGACTGAGGATGAGTGTGATGACTTGGTGTACAAAGAGAATGGCTTTAACATCTACGTTAGCAACAACATTGCCTTGGACCGGTCTCTCCCAGACATCAGACATCCCAAGTAAGTAGTGCCATTGCCATGCCTGATGGAGGCATAGTGGTAGACTTTAAAAAGATACTTAAATATATAATACGTATAATAAAATATATTTCATTAGTGCGCTATCTGAAATTAGAATTCAGTAGCCTATGTATGCATACATCTTCGTTCTCGCTGGAGAACGGGCTTCTCGTGATCGTGGGTTTCTCGCAGGAGAACCAATGTCCATGCGGGGAACCGATCATAAAAGTGCTTTATGCGGTCGCTGGACCACTGCACTCGAGGAGCAAACAGCAAAAGACAAATTGGGCAAGGTCGCTGGCCATGGTGCTGAAATTACTGCCGAGCCTAGGATAGTTACCAGGATAGTGGCCAACTTGCTCAAAGTCCACCAGAAAAAAAAAATGGTTAGGCTAAATGAAAGATTGTAATTCTTAATTCTTTGTAGTTTTAAACTTCTGTTTGCTTTATTTGTAATAAACAAAAACATCAGACATAAAGTCTGTAAGCCTTGATAGATTTTGGCAGGTCTTATAGTAAGGGAGACTGTGGGAACACTATGAGTACAGTTAGTTCTATGGCTGATGCAGTGCCCCCATATTTCATGCCAGCATTATGCACAACTTGGCTTTATATACATGTATGCACTCCATTAAGTCCCAAGTATAGACTGGGTACAAAAGACAGTGGGACAATTGGCAGGGATAACACAGTGCATAAATTCCCTTCAGGGAGCAGGGACATGAAACAGTGCTACTGTATATGGATTAATCCATTGACATGTCCCAATACTGTATGTCACATACCGTGCCATATGATGAAATATGCGGTAAATGCAATCACATGAGACATGCAGTAAATGTCATGGAGTACACAGTGCCGTCCTCTATATGTGATTCAGAGAGAAGGTGGATTTATAACATCAAAGATGCACTGCTGGCAGACTGCCCTGTAACAAGCTTATTTCATATCCAGCGTTGATATTCCGCACAGGCTTTAAATGAGGTGTTTGATGGATTGGTCAGTAATAGCTCTCAGAAGGCAGCCTTTCCAGAGGCAATGTATAGAGAGGGAGTGGGTGGAAGAGAGAGAGGAAGAGGGAGTGAGAGAGATATATACATTATTAGTTTCCTAAGTAGGAAAAGAGGAACCATTCAGTCTGCGAGCTACATTTATCCTTACTGTACCTCTACAAATTGCAAATCCCTTGTAACCCTCACATCTGTGGGTCGCAGCAGGTCAAAGTGGGAAGTGGTCCAGGGATGAGCCAAAGGGGCACCAGCTGCACAAAGTGGCTTATTTCCTGCTCCATCACCATGCAGCTCTTGCACAGCCACAAACTGACACATTTTTCAGTTGGTCCGCATAGTATTCAGATAGTCAAATCCTACTTGTAGTTTAATGCAAGGCTGTAAAATGAAAATCAAGGCTTGTTGGGATTGAAATATCTGGGATTCTGTGTCTATGTTTCTGAGAACCAATGTTTCTATATGAAGAACGTATGTTTGAGAAGTATGTTTCTATAGTTTGAGTTTTTTTTTCAAATAGGTAATCTGCTTTGCAGTTCTATTGACATAGATATGTGAACGAGAAAGAGAGAGTGAGACTGTGTGTATACATCACATTTCCTCTTTCCAAACACCAGTAAATAAATACATGAATAAATAAGATGGAAACAGACAGCACAAAGTCCGCACCCTGTCCTGGCTCCAGCCATGTAGACTGTGTGGCAGTGGTTGCAGATCCAGTCAGTAATCAGGTGATGGCATACTACACCATACAGTGTTTATTTACAATCTCATAAATACCCCCAGCTTGCAGCGTGAAATCTGTAGCGCGGTTTCAGAGGCCGCATCTGAATCATCTGCTCAGTGGGAACTGCCGTGTCGGTAATGAAGCTCGTTTCCAAGCAAAAAGCTGTGCAGGACAGTGAAGGCTGTGTGGTGTTTTTTGCGCTGAGTATCATCCGCCCGATGACTACACGAAGATGAAGAGGGAAGTG